>NC_072831.1:11848535-12152146 GCF_027744805.1 Dunckerocampus dactyliophorus
CACCGGCCAGAAGGTGTTGCCAATAGTGGTTTAAAATAACAGATTGAACAAATAAATGTCAATAGTTGTCACAGTTCACAGTTTAACTTTGTAAAGGTTTTGTTCAGCCAGAATAAAGTAATTGGCATTCACGGCTTTCGCTCACCTCTGTCTCGTATAAAATCACATGAACATGTCTCGTACATGTACACACAAGCAGTCTCAGTGGTTTGGAGTCAATTTGGAGTCATTGTGTGGTTATGTTTGAGGAGCAGGTAAACCGCAGTCTTGACCTGAGGAGTTAGCCCGTCTGTGTTGTGCTATGTGCCTTTTCAGTGGCTGCTTGGTTTCCCTAGTGTAAAAATCAGTGCATTCCTCACTGCATTGGACAGCATACACCAGATTGTTTTTCTGGGTATGGGGTGTCCTGTCGTTAGGGTGTACCAACCTCTGTCTCAATGTGTTACCAGGTTTGAAGTGTACTGGTATATTGTGTTTGTTAAAAATCTTTCTGAGTTTCTCAGATAGACCTGAGACGTACGGGATTACAATGTTATTGCATCTGCTACTCTTTTCTTCGTCATCCACGTTGCTTTTGTTCTTTCTGGAACGAGGTGCGCTTTCTACAAACGAAGCACACGCATGCACATTAGTTATGTTTGTTGTCAGCTATTAAAGGCCCTGTCACACCTTGACGATTTAGCCAGCGCATGCCCGACGTGATCATTTTGATGGCATACGTTGAACTGTCGACGTTTTTTTCAATTTTGGGCGCATACATAGCATATTCATAACGAGTTCGACGTATACATGACATATTAGTAACTTATATAGAACTTATAGACAACTTATACCAACGAATGCGTAGCGTGTTGCCGGCGTTCACAACTTATGCCCAACGCCAGTCTAACTTATACAAACCGCACGGCAGCATATGGCCGACGATCACGTGCCGTAGCCTATAAAAAGGCTGCCACTTGATGATGCAAATCATAACCTCACTAGACATCGCAGTGTCAACATCACCATCATGCCGAAGACAATTTCGAAGACCGCTGAAGAAGTATCAGGACAGTGACGGAGGGATCCATCACCACCCACAGCCTCCCACTCTCACTCTGATGGCGATGACGCAGGTTCTAACGCCTCTCAAGCATCGCCAATGGTATCGGAAGCTGCTTCCCCAGTGGCCTCCATCTCCTCTCAGCCAACTCTTGCCAAGAAGAGAGCCAAGAAGACACAGTTTTGTCTCAAGGTATGTTGACGTATTACGACTTGTGCGTAACTTACAAATAACGTGTGTGGACGGGCGTCAACGATCGCATAACTTATTGCCCACGTATGCGGGACGTATGAATCATATGTTGACATACGTCGAAAAGTTTTGTGCATGCACAAAATTCTTGGACGACTTGGACGTACTACAACGTATGCCGGCGTGCTTCAGCGTGCTCTTAACTTATACAAAACTTACCCATAACTTATTCGACGTACGTCAGCGTATTGGCCAAATTTTTCATACGTTGACATACGCTGGCTAAATCGTCAAGGTGTGACAGGGCCTTAATAGCGATTTGGCAAAGTTTAGCTGCTAACGTTAGCTATCATTGAGCGACTTGGCGCATGGCTTGCAACATCAGAGCAAGAAGACAATATCCATGTTCGAAGGTTAGCGCCCCCCATGCAATACCTAACCAAGGCAGACAGAGCCTATAATAATCAATGACAAAGAGTATGTACTGGAGTCTTACTGCTTTGAATATAAATCTGATTTACTTCTGGAGTATGGTACTGTATATTCTTCTTCTCTAAACGTCTGTTGTTGAGGGTAATCCTTGTTTTCGAATTAGTGTTAAAAAAAAATCCACAGAAAGCCAAAGAAAAATCAAAACGCACTTGTTGAACAAGCTTGTCATGAGACATGCTGATGTCTTGCAGGGCTTCATGCATGAAAGCAGTTCAATCGACAAAGTTTGACGTGACTTTGAAGGTATATTTTCCCTGAAAACTTTCCCTGATTGCATTCCAAATTGTACGGTGTCAGATCTGCAATTATTGGGGGTAACGACACTGTAACGTATCAAGTTGGTCTTGAAAAACTCAGTGGTTTGTAGAGTTATTTTGCACATCAACACACGAAACATACATAATTATACATTTCAGGGTGCAATGGAATATATTAATTCATATGGGATACATCCCTGCTGATTGGATATTGAGTGACAGACTTCTCTGTACCTCCCATTTTTTACAGTGGACATGTTTGCTTTTATATGGCAAATACATGCATGTTATAAGTTTTGTAAACCCTAGCCTTCACTTTTAGTAGAGTTTTCTCGAGCGTGCGTGACCTTATTGTGGTTTTAGTAATAGCGGAGATGTAGAGTGTGTCTGCATGATTCAGAACAGACTTCGGTTGTGTCTCTGTGGGTTTTTGTTGGCTGAACAATCTGCCTTTGTCTCGCACAAGCAGCCTGTGTTAGCACTGCCTCACTGAGCTACACAACAGAGCACCCAGTCTGACTGTGTGCCGCTCCCAAAGCTGCATGATTATGACGCTAACAACCGTGTGACACAAAGTGGTGTCACATTTACAGCTATTAATTTCAATAAGTATTCACTTGTTTCCTCTCTCTCCATGTCGTTCTCATAGATGACCCCATGTCAGGCCTGTTTAGGAATCCTATGAATGATGACGGTGACGTGTACACCTCTCTGCTGTCCAATCAAAGCTTCACATCAGGTCGAGAATCCTCATACCTGTTTGACAACAAAAAGCCCTCCTCTGGCTCCGTCGGCCTGGACCACTTCTCCAGTGATACTTACAGCTTCAGCTCCAGCACCAAGAAGACCATGTCCGATCCTCCCAACGACATGCCCAAGTCTGTGACGGGCTTAGAGAAGACAGAATCATACAACTACATGGATATAAGCCACGGGGATGAGCGCCACGACCACAGCCTGCTGGATACAGGATTGACCGGGGGTGATTCACTGAGCGGCTACATGGACAACCCTGGAAGAGATGAAGAGGAGGAGGAAGAGGAGAATTTAGGTCCAGCCCTGGGCTCCCACTCTTTCCCCTATGTGGAGGAGCCATCTGATGAGGAGTTGTCTGACTACCGCTCTTACCGCAACCTGGGTGGAACACCGCAGTCAGCCAGTCCTGTGAAGATCACTTTGACCCAGTCGCATCCTCCAGCGGCCAAAACTGAGCCTCAGCAGCGCCCCCCTGCAGTCAGTGGGCCTGATCGGGAAAATGTGCTTAGTGTGGGACTACAAGGGGTCCCCACTGTGACCCTGTCAGAACCGGAGGACGAAAGCCCAGCTTCCACCCCCAATGCTTCACCTACACGTAAGCAAACACACACACACACACAGACGGTTACTATATTGACACACATGGAAACACACTTATTCAATTAAAAGGTCCCATATTATACTACTCAACAATTTTAAATAAGTCTCAGTGGTCACCAACCTTCTTGAGCCCAAGATCCCTCTTCTAGGCTGTGAACCTAGGCAAGCTCTTCCCCTCCCCACCCCCTCCCATAATAATTTTGGAGAAAGGTTTTTAAAAGGGATACACATTTAAAGGCAAAGTTGGTGTTATCATTGGTCGTTGGTGTCAACATTTCAGCTTTTTCTCATTGCGCTTTTTGCTCTCCTGCACTTGTGTCAACCTCGTGCCCTGGAGGGCCAAGACGCTGCAGGTTTTCTCTCCAACCAGTTTCTTCAGCAGGTGATTTAATTGATGAGCTCCTTCCCTCAAACTGAAGGTGTTGATTATTAAAATCACCTGCTTTAGTGACTGGCTGGAAAGAAAACCTGCAGTGTCTCGGCCCTCCATGGCACGAGTTTGACACCCCTGCTCTACTGGCATGCGCTGGCAGCTCCAGTCAGGCTTTGGGGATCAAGCTCAGGGCTGGGTGCATGCCTGGAGAGCAGTGAGGCGCACGGGCCTGCTCAGCGGGCAAAATGCATGTCTGTTGATCACGCTCCGAGAGGGGAGGACAATGATGTGATAATGCATTTATTTTTCGTAATATTTTTGCGGTTGTAGCAGAAAGCAAGGACTATATGTGATTTAAGCAAATTAGCTGGAACACCTCCTCCACACAGCTGCTCAGAGAGACGCAATGGAACATTTGATCTTGACATTGATATAATGTCTGATGTACTGTCTGGTATCTTTTATCACCAACACACACAGACAGAAACATACAGTATATGCGCCTTTCAACATCAGCTGCTCAGATGGCTCGAATATGGCATTGGTCCTAAGAAGGACCCTTAGACGCCTGGCGTAAAAAGTCCACCCTGCACAGTGCCTGCACTAAATATGAACATATAATTAGGGAATTTACAAGTGAAATCGACCTGGCAAGTCCCAAGATCAACTGGTCCATCACAGTTGACGACCCCTGCCCTACTGAGAACACGCTGTTTTGTGTGTCTGTAGCTTTAATGCTAATGAGCTGTGTTTGTCCAGAGTGTGTGGCTCGAAGAAGCACCACTGTTCCCTTTATCTACTTTTTACATATACACTGTAAAGCTGCACTTACAATGTAATGTAATAGAGGCCATATATCACATACAACAACATAATATTTTGGATAATTCCATGCTTCCAAGTTTGGGGAAACAGATTGGGAAAGGACCTTCTCTGTTCCCGCGTGACGGTGCCCATGTGCACAAAGCAAGGTTCAAGTAGGCATGTTTGGAGGAGTGTGGTGTGGAAGAACCTTTGGGATGAAGTCATTCAAAATAGTTCTTCCAGAGTGAACACAAAATCCCAAAGACACGTTCCAAAATCTTGTAGAAAGTACAGCTAGTAGGAAGTATAGCTTAATTTCTTATTTTCTTCCATTTCCAATTTTTATGAGCCGATCAGGTGTCACAATACATTTGTCCCCGTGGTGCATTTAAATTATGAAGGCAGGCTTTAAGAATTATTCAACTAGAATTTCCCCTTGTGGTACTAATAAAGGCATATCTTTTCCATATATTTCTTTGAGAGCAGAAAAAGACTTCCCTTCCCATGACATGTTCAAGACTGACACGGTGAAGCGTGCAGCTCCCAAATGTAGTCCAGGTCCCCAGGCGGGCTACAGGGACCAAGAGGGCAGCAGTGCAGAGTCCGGAGACTCTGAGATTGAGCTGGTGTCAGAGGAGCTTCCCAAGGCCAGTAGCAACCCGTTTGCTGACCCGCCTAAAATCAAGGGCGCCTTCAACCAGTCTAGCAGCCCCTTTGAGAACCCCCCCGTGTCCAAGCTTGGTTTCGGCCTACCTGGCAACCACGCTCCACCTGCAGCCTACAGCATTCTGCGTGAGGAGAGAGAGGCGGAGCTCGACAGTGACCTCTTCATTGAGTCTGCATCAGAGGAGAGTCCGAAGAGAGAGCAGGGCGTTGGAGGCCCCAAACAGGCAGCCGTGAGCTCTCCCTCTCCCCTGGTTCCCAGTGCACCTCCTGCCCGCGGCTCCCCTCAGGGGGTGCCGGCTGAGCCCCCACTCTCAGAAAAGGCCAAGACTCAAGTCAAAGCAGAGGAAGAACGCCTGAGCAAGCCCAAGCCTCCCACTGCTGCTGTTCCCCCAGAGGTGCGTTCAGAGAGGTCCAGTCAGGAGGTCCAGAACACAAATGAAGGCAAAGTGGAACTTGGGAAGTTGGCTGCTTCCTTCCTCCTGGAAGGCTTGAACAAAGAAAAGGGTGAGTGTGACAAACACTGATAATTATTCTGTCCATCAAACTTCTCTTGGTTGTGATAGAACTTTCCAAAACCCACATTCACTAATCTCTCGTTTTTCTCGGTTAATTGCTTCCAGACCCAGCCGTGATAACTGAATTTCCGGGAAGTAGGATTCCTTCTTTATAAATGCAATATTTTCGAAGTTATGGCATAGAAAATCTGTTTACGATCTTCTTCTTCAATCTTCTACAGTTTTTAACATTATTAGAACCCTCTAGACATGAAATAGCAGCCGTATAATCACCTTTAAATTCGTATTACCAAATATAGTAGACATAATCAGAGAAAATAAGCCATTTAAGACATAAAGACAAAGGTCATCCTTGTGTGTGTCGCAGTAAATGTGTTCCGGATGTGTGGAGGAGAGGAAGTGACAGCGAGGGTTCTGAGTTGAGTTTTAGCTTGTTGTGGGTTTGGGCCGCAACAGCAGCCCGTGTTATTATTATGATTATTATTATGTAGTTATTATTATTGTTGCCTGTTGTGAAATAGATTAAACCTGCAATAAAAGCCTGTTGTTCCGGCGATCAAGTCTGGTGATGTCTCACCGAACAGTTACTGACACCTATTGACCAATCTACAATCCTACATTCACAATTTGATTTATTTTAGTTCATTCAGCCATGTTTAGGCTTGAAAACGCTTAATTTAGGCAAAAAATATGTAAAATTTGCTTAAATACACATAATAATAATATATGCATAATAGGCCATATTCAACCAAAAAAAGCATGATTTATTAATTAATATATTGTATGTTTGAAAAACCATGATAGAGTGAAGCTGTGAAGTTCAACCCGCGATGTGGAGAGGGATGATAGTACAGTAAATATAAAGTAAATTGTAGTTTTCTTTGCAGAAACCACAAAGAGGCATTTCTGTTAATTGAAGAGAGGCTATGATGTCTGAAATTTGAAAAACAACGTTTCTAACTTTAATGATGATTAGGAGTACATGAGAAATTGAAAAGCAAAATGCAGCTCTCTTATAAAATATACCACTATCAAACCCCTTTTAATACAGTTTTACACTCACATACACACAAACACATTTTGCACTGTTGGAACTTAAGGAGGTTCTAAGTAGAGATTCAATCTGCAAAAACAAGAAATGGAAGTCACACAAAAATCTTTTTGAGTAAGCAAATTAGCGAAATTGGCAGTCCATCAGCTGATCAAAAGTTTAAGACCAAAGCTAAAAAAAAATAAAAAATGAAACCCCCCTAAAATAGAAATACATTCAGTAATGAGTAGCTGCGCCATGTGGGCATGCTTGATGCCAGTGTTTCCAGGAGGCTAGTGTGAATGTTGCTGAAAGTGGTGAAGGTGGCTTCACAGAGGGCATCCACTGTCTGGAACTGATGTCCATTTTTGGAAACTTTCCTTGCCATCCATCCCCAAATGTTCTCAATTGGATTTAGATCACGGGAACACGCAGGATGGTCCAAAAGAGTGAGGTTATTCTTCTGTAATAAGTCCTTTGTCAGGCGGGCATTGTGAACTACAGTGTTGTCCTGTTGAAAAACCTAGTCATTACCACGCGAACAAGGGCCTTCAGTCATGAAGGATGCCCCCTGCAACATCTCCACATAGCCGACTGCCGTTTGACGCCCCTGCACTGTTCCACTGAAGGAAAAAGCACCCCAGATCATCTTGTGCAGAGACCAGGCTTTTCAGGACGGATTGTTTCAATGTCTTAAAGTACAGCCAGTCGGATCCTCCGGCGCAGGGCTGGTGAAGTTTTTTTGGGTCTACCACTTGACTTTTTTGTCCATAAACCTTGGGATCTTTGAAAGTAACAAAAGTAACAAAAATGACTTTGTTACTGCATCCAACCTCAGCAGCAATAGCGCACTGTGAGAGGCCTGGCTTATGCAGCTCAACAATCCAAAGAATTGTCAAAGAGAGAAATCTTTTTTGCTTTTGCCATCAAGAGATCAAGACAGTGTAAATACTTGACAGAAAACACTCAATCCATTTTTTTTTTTGCCAAGATTTTGGCTTTTAAAAGCTGTGGTCTTAAACTTTTGATCAGCAGATGAACAGACTATTTCAATTTCATGATAGTTTGTTAACACTGCCATGCTAATGAGGATAAGCGGCATAGAAAATGGATGGATGGGTGGTAGTTTGTAACAAATTGCTTACTTGCATTTTGAAGCTGTACTTTGAACCGCATTAAAACCCAACAGTGCAAAATGGGAATTCTTGTCCATTTTCAACTGGTCTTGAAATTTTGATCAGGAGTGTATGTGGATTCAAAATTGACTTTCATACGTCAGTAATACATATTAGATATTTACGCTTACACTACAACAGCCCTGTGGTCACCCATTGCTGTTGTGGTTGTGACATAATGACATTGAATGAACACTGAATGCATGCAAACATTTTTTCAGGTCCACTTTGAGACCCATTTACAAAAATTAGCATTTTCAAACTCCAAAATTTTGTTGGGGCGTGAATGGAGGTACAAAACGACACAGTAAACAGCCCCTGACATTGTTTACCTCCTGCAAGCTGCTGCATGGGTGTTGTTGTGTTGTTTGTTGACAAGGCCACAAACTAAACCATCTTGTAGAGAGAGTAAGACCTTGCCCAGCTGTGCCAGGAGTGTGTGGGAAGATCTTGTTGTGATTTTGTGAGTCTGCTTCCACCTAGTGGTGTACATGAAGGAGAAAATGCAGATACATAATTTACATCCTGCAAAAAATCAGACGTCAACAAACTGAATTTTCAAACCTAGAAATAGGGTTGTCTGTCAGTTTACAATGAATGCATTTCAGAGTTGCAGATAGGGTGTGTCTTGCAGCATCTGGCTCCTTATTTGATTCTTTCAATCCGAGGATTAGATAACACAAACATGACAGTCACAGTCAGATGGAGTTCATTCAGTCTAACCTGCACATTGAATGTCAAATTGTGTATTTTTTCTGCTATTGGCTCTGCGTTGTGGCCCTGTTTACATAATCCTAGGATGTCAAAAGTGGGGCAGAGTCCTTCTAAGGCGCCTTGAGGGATTACGTGTGCATTTCATATTGTTTGACGGCTTTGGAAATGACATAACAAGTAATGGTTTTGTTGTCGGATGCACCTTCCCAACAAAGAAGGGTCAATACAAGCATGACACTTCCCAGTCCAACATAAGGTGATGTTTAGTGTGATAACTGTGCTGGCTTCCTTCTGTTTTGTTTATTCACTGTGGGAAGGTTCTGGAAAAAAAAACAGGTCACGTGTATGTTTTCCACCGCTAGAGGGCGCAGTGCATCTTCAGCATTAGCGTGACTGGCGCGTCATCCTCAGTTGCCATGGAAACACTGATGGGGAAGCACGTTCAGTGTGGTTCAGAGATCTGTTTTCCCCCCTAGTTCTTTGTGGGTGTTGGCAGTGTGAAGACTGCAGTGAACAGAAGGTATGAGGTGTGGTTGCCTGAAGGGGCGGGGGGCTCTTCTAGAAGTACGTAACCACCTAAAGTATACATCAAGGAGGGGTGTTTTCCTCACAGTGATGACACCATGGTGATTGTGCACTTTTTCCTTCCATTTTCAGTTGCTCCTCAGGAGGAGGAAGTGGTTAAACACAGACACATCCTCAAGGCATTGTGCTCCTGCTTGCATGCAGAATGCATGCCTTCTTGTATTAATTATTAAAGTTTAAGCACTTTGCCTCCTCAGTTCTCAGTGAGTCATCGTGGAAAGCTATTTGAAGCGCTCATCTTAAATACTGTCAGCACAGGCTGTCTGACATATTAATCCAAAACAGGGTCAGCCTTGTTCAAGCTTTAAAATAAACATATCAGCTTTCATGTATATCACAACGATAGCCAACAATTAGAATATTTATTTTTGGAGCTAATGTAAGCATGCTACGCTCAATAGAATGCTTTGAAAGTACAACAGTGCACTACAGCTTGTGTCTGTTGGAAGCCTTGGGTTGGGCTTTTATTGTGAAAAGTTAGGCTACCATTTCTTTCAAGACAAAAGCCCACCCACCCCCGTCGGCTACAAATTATTGCATGGCTGTTTTTCGGCAGCAGCAACTGTGATGTTTACAGTTTGCCTCCCTCCTGCCCTACTAGCACACACACACACACACACACACACACACACACACACACACACACACACCTCGCCCCTGTCGATTCACAGCATCCGTGTGCGAGCACCGCCAGTCGGCAGCATCCGGGAAGCCTCTCCATCCATCCTAGCACCCTCCCTCCCATACTCCTCCCTCTCTGTCGACTCTGCCGTGCTCTTGCATCCTTTTTCGACCATTCATGCCTTTTCTGCGATGAGTGAGTGAGCGTGAGACACGGAAGAGGTGCACAAAGAAGCAAGCGAAGACCATAAAGTGCAAGAGAGAAAGATAAAGAGAGAGAACAGGGACAAACGTGATCATCAGCATGCAGGCCGCTGCAGATGTGACCAAGAAGGAAAGCTCCTGGAGCAGCTGGAAGGGCCAGGGTACTTGCTCGGATTTTTCTATTTATGTTTGTGGTGCATGTAGCTTGAACATATACAATTCTTTAAAATCTGTAGTCTTAATTATGCTCTGCATGTGTGCGTTTGTCATAGTATCAGTCAGTGTGCGCGGACACACCCTAACGGCACATCAATTGTGCTGCATGTGTGTGCACAAAACAAAAGGAACGTGGGTGTGAGTCACAGTCATGTGCTAAAATTTATAGCATAAACAGCAGCATGTTGAGAGATGTTCATGTTGATGAGAATGCAATACATTTGTCATTTAGCAAGAGCACAGTGGCATTACTCTTACATGCCGTAGGCTCTGGGGTTTTTTTGTGTCGCGACGTGCACCGGGCCAGCACTGACAGACTGTCTCCATGGTAACCAGGGCACACCCATGCCCATTACATCAGCCCTATTTCCTCCATGGCACCTTGGAGAGAAACCATCCTCCGTCTGTCTGTTTCCAGCAGGGGGGGCTTTAAAAAAAAATATAGACCATGTGAGAAAATGGCGCCCTTTCCTCCACCCTAGATCATCATCGCCATCTTTTTAAGTCTCGGATTTTAGGTTTCGATTTTACAAGTTTCCAATGTCAGAGTCCAAGTTTGTAATTTGTCATCTGGGTGAATGAGCAATTTCATTATGTAACTGAATTGATGTCTGTGCAAAGTGACCACCTATCCAATGGGATGCATCCACAACCACATGATCGCATCATCACATCGACAATTGCAGTACTGTACTTTCTCAAATAGTGGCCTCCACTTTAATAAGTGCTGTAAACCAACTAATCCCCCTAAATCAAACACCTCTTTTTTACCCTTAGGAAAAATATAACATATATATTATTAGAAAAATACACTTTCTAACCATAATAAACACGTTAACCCTGATAGATGCATGGTACTCTCTGCCGTTGAGTAAATAAACACCCCACTCTCCCGCAGTATTTATGTTTAGTCATTCTTTATGCTCTAGAACTATCTCACTTCTGCTACCTGCATGGGAGTGTTTACAAAGATCCAGCCGCATCCAGGACTGACATCATCATGGCAGGATCCCGAAAAACTGAACACATCACCGTGCTGTACATAAAAATTTTACTTCCAAGCAATATTTGATGTGGCAGATGCATCATCAATTAATATCTTTAAGTGTTGTGAATGATTCTTGGTTGCCTATATGTAAGATTTAACCAAAGTAATAAGTTATTTTATTTTCAGCACTTCCAAAAGATGAGTAATGACGATGTTTAGATATAGTGATGTGACACGGCATGCTCACTGCTTGTCATGTTGATGCATGAGTCAGAAATGATACAAAGATGAATTCAACTATGAATTAAATTTAAAAACACTAACTAAACACTATTAGATTCTGTTATATTACTGCTGCCATTTTTGTTTTTTTTTTAATTTTTTTAATGTTAAAGGCATATTATTGATACAGTTCTTGGATTGGACGTCAACAGATTATACAGGTGTATCAAATACTGTGGCGATTAAGTGTGCATGATGTTTCTACATCATGAGAAATACAGTAAATGTACATGTTTGAAAGCAACTGATGATGGAAAAACCCTTGGCAGCAGAAGTCCCATTGCATGTTTGCACACTCGGGCTGATGACTTGTTTGAGGCCATGAGGATGTCTTCAGTGATTTAATGAGGTCAGGCTAAACTAGTTTCAGTACAGAAAAAAAGGAGTGGGGGATTCATATTCTTGTCACGGGTGATAATCATTCGCTCTGGTTTTCTGTGTGTGTGATGATGATGATGATAGGAGGAAGTCAGCTAACAGGGCCCGACTTAACATTCATTCTTTGTGGAATGCTAAAACTAATGTCTATGTGGTTCAGCTATTGCTTTAAAACAAAGCGCAGACATTTCATTTGACCAAATCTAAAATGGACGGCCCGTTGTTTCCTTTGATATATGCAGGTTTTGTCATGCGAAAGTTAACACACCTCTCTGTTAACCTGCCTTTGTCCCTTTGTGCTCCACAGTAAAAGGGAGTGGCTGTCATTATCTTTAATGGGGTGCACACATGTTAGGTTCCTGTGCGTCCCCTGATTCAAACCATATGAATCTTGCTGTTCCCAAAGGAACGCTCTTTCCCCTCCCTCTTTCTCTGTCCTCCAGCCCCTCCCGTCCTCTCTGGGTGATAAAATGGAGCACGGTAGCCATGGTAACTGCATCAGGCAGGTACTCGGCAGTCGTGCCACCAGGCCATTGTGATGGAGCATTGGTCCACGGCTGTGTATTTCCTGCCGTGACACAATTTTATGGTTTGTGTGTGAAAGGCCAGTATTAAGTGTTGATTTTGGGCTTTGGCACATGTTAGGAGTGCTGCCTGAGCTTAAAACAAACATAGGGTGTGTGTAGCGGAGTGCTCTGTGCTTCTTTAGTAACACAGCCAAATAGATGCCCCCCTTATAGTCGTGTCACTCATCAAGCAGCTGCTGATAGGCTACTGTGCTTGGAGTCCCTCCTCTCCTGTGCAGAGGAGGAGGGGGGGGGGGCACATAGACGCCCCCTCCCCGCGCTCTCCTTTTGTCCGTGAATAAAGCAGCTGCCTCTTTCCCCGTTCAGCCATGGGAGCCGCAGGTCAGTACATGCTTCTACTGCACTAAGCTACAGCTTGTACGTTGCAGACGTGTGTGTGCGGCACATGCTGTCTCTACAGTAGACCTGCTTTGGCTTCTTTGTGTTTGTCTGCGTGTGTGCGGTGTACAACTAATGAATGAGGGTACCCACCTGTGCATGTGTGTTCCTCTCACAGCATCTCCAACAGGCTCAGTTTGGCGTCACAGTGAGGGATGGTAGAGCACGTAGATCATGTTCCAACTCCTCCCAATGCTGTTAATTTAGTAGATATTTCACATATTGTTCCTTCCTGAGAAGATGTAGTACAAACAGTATATGCTGTATTAAAAAGTTGTGGGGCTACAGTTGGTGCGGGCACTCGTAGTAGTAGCAAATTGCGTCCAGAGACCTGAGGTTTAGCCCGGCCTCTTTGGACTCCACAGATGTCTTTTCAGAGGAGAGCAAAGATGGCCGTCATCACTATGCTGTTCACAGTTCCATGGCTAAAATTAGAGCAGGCAAAAAAGCAGTTGGACAGTTCAGGGAGGAGCAGAATGGAAACTCCTCAACACATTGTCATGTTAAGGTTCTGCTTGGATCCAAGACCTGGTCAAGTGTCAACACCAGTGGATATATGACGAACAGTTATTGATGTAGCTGGGACAGTCGGGGAGGAAATAATGATAACATATGATAGCACTGTGACCACTTCTGGAGCTCTAACTGCAAGTCAGTAGGTTTTGGAAAGCACGACTATTCTTGGGAGTACCTAGCTCCTCCACGAAGCATCGTCATCCTTCATCACTGAGCTGCTTATCAGTCTGTCCATGTCAAACTGAACTATTATCCAGAAAAGTGCTGATTGTGCTCCCATTTTTGCCAGCCACAAGTCAATCATTAATTCTCCTCTCCAGGCAGTTTGTGCAACTGTACCTTCAACTGCAACATGGCACCCAGTTTGGTTTGTTTGGACTAAATGTATGTTTGTGTACGTATGAGAGCACACCAGGTGCAAATGGTGATAAACATATCAATCTCATCTCAAGGGGTTTGAATGTAGACACTGAATGCATACAGTATGTATGTACGGAAATAGAGATAGGTCAAAGGGTAAGTCCACTTCACACTGGGATGAAAGCTTTAACAAGGAAACTGGGTGTAATCCACAACCATGCAACAGTCACAGGACACTGGGTAAAGAATAAAACTATAACAGTTAATCGATGAATCAATGATTTATCAATTATCCAGTTAAATCAACCTATATAATAAACTATTTTGATATTCGATTAATCGTTTTTTAATTTAAAAATGTAAATATGATCTGATTTCCGCCTCTCAAATGTGAATATTTTTTAATTTCCTTAGTCATCCATGAAAGTAAACCTAATCTTTTAGGCATTTTAGGCAAAACATGATTTTCACACACATCAACTTTGACTTTGAAAAACAGCGAAGACATTTTTTTTGCCTCTTCTGATATGGTGCATACCAAACCACTAACTGTTCGTGTTTGGTTCATATTGATTTGGTCTGTCTAGCCGGCGGTGCTCACACTTTTTTAGCCTGCGAGCTACTTTTAAAATGACCAAGTCCCAAAGATCTACCTACTACTATAAACATAGAAAGTATATATATTTACTATATTTATTTAAAAAAAATATGAGTATGTATTTATGTACGTTATACATGTATATCAGGAGTGCACGCACTTTCTCAGCATGCAAGTACAAGTCAAAATTATCACCTTTCTATAAAACATATAACATATCCAAAATGTAACCAGTAAACTCTAAAATTGTATTGTAAATATTAATGATTAGTATTTCAAGTTCACATTTTCAAAGTTTACAGGTAATCAAAGTAGTTGCTATCATAATTCACTTCAATATGGAAATAAAGATAATAAACATAACTCCTATATAGTTGTGTACATAACCTGAGTACTGGTAATATGTCAGTCAAATTAGCTATGAAACGTTCATTAGGGCACACAGTTCATCAGTTACATCCAGTTAGCATTTGCTATCAAACATTACCCATATACAAGAATTTAAAATTATTATGCAAAAGACAATGCAGCCCAAGTCAAGGCAACATATTGAAAAGGTTTCACCAATGGGCACATTTTTAATTTCATCATGAAATAATAGTTTAAGAAGCGAACGTGTAGAAAACACTGATTTCTGTAGTACAGTTCATGATGTGAAGCAAAGCCAGTAAACAATACACGTTTTTTTGATCAACGTAATGGCCACCCCTGCTCTAGGCCCTAATCGATTACTCGATTAATCGAAACAAGCTTGAGATTAATCATCATAAGAAAACAATCGTTAGTTGTAGCCCTAGTTAAGAACATAGTCCAGTTGTGTGACTCAGATGTGTGCTGTGTAGCTTCCACTGCAAAAGTAGCTTACTTTTTTTTTGTTTTTGTTTTTTTTACACTGGTGTACCTACTGAAGTGTCCAGTGAGGAAATGACACTGTATGTGGGTCGTAAACCTGTTTGTTTCTTTCCTCCCTTCTTAAGCTATTGACCTGCTCTACTGGAGGAATGTGAAGCAGTCGGGGGCCGTGTTCAGCAGCGTGCTTCTGCTCCTCTTCTCCCTGACCCAGTTCAGCGTGGTCAGCGTCGGGGCTTACTTAGCCCTGGCTGCCCTCTCTGCTACCATCAGCTTCCGTATCTACAAATCTGTGCTCCAGGCTGTGCAGAAAACCGATGAGGGCCATCCTTTCAAGTGAATGATCTCCACCACCACCACACACAAACAGTGCCTTCCATTTAAAAAGGTCTACATATCGACTGATCATCTGTCTTTCTGTCCTTTATATTCAGAGCCTACCTGGAGATGGAGATTTCTCTATCCCAGGAGCAAATTAGCAAATATGCTGACAAAATCCTGCTCTACACCAACACCTGCATGAGGGAGCTTCGCAGACTTTTCCTTGTTCAAGATCTGATCGACTCGTTGAAGGTTTGCGTACTAGTGTCTTTTTCCCTTTCGGCACCAGTGCAAGATATTTAAATAAGCCCAGTTTCCGCCGAGCAGTAGTTCACAAAATTACTTATCTGCACCCTCCCACCTTTTGGCACTCTTCCATTGAGATGCCAACAGCAGTGGTATGGAACCAAAAAGGTGGTTGTCACACTATTTACTGTACATAGCTCACCATCCCGCCTCCACAACCTGCAGTATTCCCACATTGACAAGCTAACCATGTATGGTAGAAACATGACGTATGTCTTGTAACTCTTTTAAATTCCAAAACTTAAATCTTAAAATATTTTTGTCCTGTTTTTGTTGTAGTTCGCTGTGCTAATGTGGCTGCTGACATACGTAGGCGCTCTCTTCAACGGCCTGACACTGCTGATTCTAGGTGAGGTCATCCTGACTCACTACTGTATGTCTCATTCCGCTCCCCCACATTGACTTCATAGACCTTTTTTGTGTTACACATTTGAATTGGGAGCAATACATGCTGGCGTGAACCGAATACACTTGGGTTATTATTAGCTCTTTTATGTAATCGTAAGTGGGGCAGCATGTCTTTGTCAGTGTGTTAGTAGCTATAATTGCTGAATGTGTAGCTGTGGATGTTTACTTTACAAGATAATGGTTTCATTACCGTTTGCTTCATGCGCCTACAGCTGTGGTCTCCATGTTCACCATGCCTGTCGTCTATGAGAAACATCAGGTAAGGATTACATGCCTTACAACTTCATACTAGTAGAAATGATTGACAGTCCCATTTTCACATATTTTCCCCCTACTTCTAGGCACAGATTGATCAATATGTGGGCCTAATACGGACCCATGTCAACTCTGTGGTGGGAAAGTGAGTGTTCATTTACACTATCCTTCTATCCTGTATTGGACACAATAATTGTAAAAAAAAAAAAACATCTATAGTAGCCAGACATGCAGTTTTTGGAATTTTCCTAATTTAGTAAAACAAAGCATGTAGACTCATCTGAACACCATAAAAAGAGAGAATAGAGCAGCAGGTGCTTTGCTGCCAAGAACATCTTAATCCTATGGGAAAACATGCAATTCCTACTTCTTCTCTGTGTCCAGGATCCAAGCAAAGATCCCTGGCGCCAAGAGAAAGGAGGAATAGGCCACAGTTGTCTCATGGAAGAGGCTCACTCACCCTTAAAGAGCCCGGTCACCGTCACGTGGGGTGTCATGCTTTTGTCATCTTGGTGTTCTCTAAAAGCATCCACTGGAGAAGCCTTCACCCTGTCTATAGCAATGTAGACTCTAACACACAACACACTTACATAAACGCCACTAGGTAGACAAGTTCACAACTCGAAAAACTAAAAGAGAAAAGACGTTTTTTGTGTTGCTTATTCTAAAGTGCATGAAGTCGAGCCTTGGGTAAATATTTGATATCTTTTGTGACGTTTTTTGAAAACCACGCTACATTTTTGCTTTGCAGTGCTTACCACAAACTGTATGGTGTGGCACAAAAAAAATAAAATAATAAAGCTTAAGTGGCCACAGTCTTGCTCTGCTGCCAATGTTCGCTGCTTAATGTTCAAGTAAGCAGATGGGGCTTCTCTCACTATATGTCTATATGAAATTATCAACAATGATTTCCTTTTGGTGTTTCCAAGCACAAGGTAATTTAAACATATGCGTCTTAGATGTGGTATTTGTAGGGTCTTTGCTTTTGTATACCAATAAGGAACAATACACACACTCATGTTATGGGTACTGTTGTACAATTACTATGAAGACAAGAAGTATCGCGTGATATTAAGCTTGTTTAAATAACTGTCCAACTTTGTACTATGTTCTACTATACTCTGTAGTTCTCTAGACCCTGGACTCTTAACTATTTGCACTTACACTATGTATTTAAGTACCAGAGTAAGAAAAATAAATGTACCTTGATGGATACCATTTACTTAGTCAGCTTACTGGCGACGTCATTTTCCTGTTGGTGATGAAGGTATCTGACAGTGTGACTGATGACAAACAAAGGAGCTACGCATGTTAACAGAGAGTAAATATAGTTTTTGGAAACTTGGGAGTTCTGAAAAGTGAAAAAAAATCATTCAAATTAGGCACAGACACAACACTTTGTACTGTAATACTGTAAATGTGTGCCCATGAGTGACTAGCAAGCCGCAAACTGTTGGAAACAGCTATTTTTTATTGGCTCACTGGTAACAGGATGAATGTCAACAAGCAACCTAATCAATGATCAACCAAAAATATTTGTCCATAATAAGAACGAAGAAAGGTGGATTTTTCTGTACCACTAAATCTCAAGTCACACTGGACAATAAAATAAACAAGTGAAATTAAAAAGCTAAAACATATGAAATAAAAGTAACAATGCCAGACATAGCTTTTCAGTTGTTCAAAAGAATGATGGGGTGCAGTTGGAAGAGAACTCCTTTTGATTTGCCAGCTCTGACCTCAGTGATGTCCATCTTGAGGGAAGGATCAACCTGTAGAACCAGAACAAAACACAACCCATCAGTGGGCCTGATAATACATTTGAAAATCCATACCTGAATTAAATAGCATGAATGGACCCTGTACCTGGTTCCATTTCCCTGGTTTGTCATAGTACTCTGGAGTGACAGCTTCCCTTGGAGGTGACTTAGTGAACAATCTATATAATATAGAAAAAGCATTTTCATAAAATTTCTGACTGATGTGTGTAAAGCTGCAACAATTCAAAGCTTTGATTACTATTCTGTATGTACTCTACTGCAATGGTCCCCAACCACCGGGCCGCACAGAAAGAAAAAATAATTTCCATTATTTCATTTTTTTTTTGTTTTATTTTGAAAAGTGGCCGGATTCTCTCTGTTACATCCGCCTCACTTGATGCATGTCCATTGTGCGTGTGCTAACTTTCTCTCTACTGCTGCTGTATTTTTACCATTTTTCTTTCACCTCATATTTGGTGTCAAATGCTGATACTATGTGGGAATGCATAAAGGTAAGTTTTGATGACTTATTGAGTGATAATGTGCACATTTGTCTCAAGTTAATTCATGCTAGCGCACTGCCTTTTACCACACACGTCAAACAGGGATGTAATAATCTTTCTGGAAAAACTTGGCTGGAACTTGAACCGGTGGATGGTGGGTCGGCATTCATTTTGTGCTTTTAATTTGATGTTATTCATGTCTTAGTTTTACACAATACATAATAAATAAGATAAATTACAACGCTATAATGTACGAACCCCGCCCCCCGGTCCGCGGGAGAAACCAAAAAAGGTAAAAAAAAGGTTGGGGACCACTGCTCTACTGTATAAACTATTCGTTTAAGGACTGTAACTAATAAAAAGTGATACAATCCAGACCGCAAACTTAAAATAGACGGAAATTGTTTCAGCACGTCTGCTGCAATAGAGTGCATATGAGAGCGGCAATGTGAGTGCCGTGTTCTGTGGAGAGGAGAGAGGTGGCTCAAACAAAAACAGCAACAAGAGGGAAAGAGAGGACACGGCCCAAAGGAAATGACAAAAGCTTTCAAAAAACGACGTGCAATGTTTACACTGTCAAATGAAGCTGGAATATCAGTCCGACATCAATGTTGCAGCACATTACCAAAAAGCACACTATATATTTACAGAGCAAACAACCAGAAACAAGGTAAACGTCTATTTTGTTTATTTCTTGGTTTTAGGTTACGTGCGGGAATTTGTTTTCCTTATATTTTGGCTAAGAAGTGTAATTTCAAAGTTGATGATGTGCATTTATAAGAAGAAAAAAAAGGTTATGGCATGCAAAAAAATATTTTTCCCTAACTATATTCGCTAAAATACACATTGAGGCTATAAAGCAGTGGTGCTCAATAGGTGGCTTTTCATTTGGCCCACCAAGCATCACCTAAATAATGTAACCCTTTCAGTCCAAGAGAAGTGCTCGTTCATGCAGTGCTTCCTTTGCTCTGCAGAGGGCACCAGCAAGGCGTATGTGTCACAATGAAGCAGCAGTCCAAGAAAACAGCTCACATTTAACAAATACATCATAAAGCTATAAAGTGTTTTATCCGATTACTCGAACCAAAAAATTGATAGATTACTCTATTACTAAAATAATCGATGTGTGCAAGTGTGTGAGTGGGACCTCTTGAGACGCTCGCGACAGTCCTCCTGCAGTTGGCCGATCCTGTCAGACCCCAGATGCAGGGTGCCACTCGGTCCTTCACATACCAGATGGTTGATAGCTACTCGCAAAGCATTTACCTGATGACAAAGAGCAAAGAAGTAGTCAAATAACTGCAAAAGTGGCAACAATTTGGAAAGGCAAACTAATTTATCATCATATAAAGGCCAGACATAAATCATAGCAACATGTACTGCTAGAGGCATGAGAACATTGGATTTTGAGAAGCATTGGATTTAGCACTGGATTCCTCCAGCTGCCTAGAGGGCGGCAACATTCAAAAGCACAAATAGCATTATGCAAAAAACTAATCGAAACAATTTTTTTAAATTTTGTTGTTCTTTCATAACTCAAGGGCCAAAACATTAAATGTCACCTGTACCATGACAAGTGTAAATAATATGAATAACTTACGCTACTTAGAAGGGCATTGAGTAAACTGTTCAAAAACATGATGTATGCACGACATAAGCATAAGCATCTGCATTTCCATTAGGCTATGCCATATTAGGCTACGTTCACACTGCAGGTCAATTCCGCTTTTTTTGCTCATATATGACTTGTATCACAGTCTGGAGATCAGGAAGATCTGGGTTCGAATCTTCATTGGGCATTTTCTGTGGGGAGTTTGCATGTTCTCCCCATGTGTGCGTGGGTTTCCTCCGGGTACTCGGGTTTCCTTCCACATTCCAAAAACATGCATGTTAGGTTAATTGGCAACTCTAAATTGTCCATAGATATGAATGTGAGTGTGAATGGTTGTTTGTCTATATGTGCCTGTTGCCCGAAGTCAGCTAGGATAGGCTCCAGCATACCCCCGCAACCCTAATGAGGAGAAGCGGCATTTAAAATGGATGGATGGATGTGACTTGTATCAGATTTTTTCATGTCAGTGTGAACACTACAACTGACTCAGGCTTTGTTTGTATGTACTGTAGATACATCCCATATGTATCCCATCTACTGCAGTCTGAACAGTCAGGTTGCATATATCCCACCTATACGTCATCGAAAGGTGTGGTTTACCGTGCGAGACATAGATAAAAGGTACTCATTGACGTAGGCAAAAGTTTTTCTTGTCAGTCGAAAATTATTTTCAAAAAGTGTCACTGAAGTGGCTTCTGCCACCCACACGCTCCTTGAACGTTGCATCAAGTTCTACACAAACTATCATAGCCAAAATTCTTGCCCTTTCATCTTATTCTCCTTCGTGGAATCATTTGGTTACGAAAATATTAACTCCCATTGCACAAAATCCTTGAAACTGCCACAAACATGTTAAGGAGAACACACACCGCAGCAAACTTTACTTCCATAAACACAAATGAATGCGTGCGATATTGTGCTTTTGCGCATGCACGTGACTTCCTGGACGCTTTACTTTCACATTAACAAGTCACATGTTTTTTGTTAAGGTGAATGACCACGTAAAAAATTGGATTTCAACAAAAAAATCTGAATTGGGCATCATACCCTGCAGTGTGAACGTAGCCTTAGAGAGAGTCTGGACTAGCCTATTCTCTAAATCAGAGGTATTCAACTAATATTCGAATATGTTCAGAACTTTAAAGTAAGTAAATAACTAAGTAAAAAAAGTAGCTTGCATATGGAATACGCCTGATTAGAAGCCACACAGATACAAGATGTGAATTTTCACTTGTCTAGCCGTCCTTTCTCTCCATATCAATCACTAGTCTCCCTCTTCTTTGCCCGAATTTCACAGTAGTTTTTCTGTGTTGCTCGCTACACTTCTCTCCTGTCTGTTGTACAGTCATGGAAAAAATGATTAGACCCCCCTTGCTTCTTCAATTTATTGATCCATTTTAATGCCTGGTACAACTAAAGGTACATTTATTTGGACAAATATAATGATGATAACAAATATAGCTCATAAGAGTTTAATTACCTCAGTGATGTCTTCCACATCAAACTTTACATCAAAGGCCATTTCAATGTCATTTTCAGGTAGGATGCCTTCTTGTGTTTGACTGTTCCAGCCCAAACCACAGAGAGCTCCTGTGTAGGACGTCTTCTCTTCATTAGTGCTAGAAATTGAAATTGAATGGAAGAGAACTTGACATGAATAAATTGTAGTCATCTGTCACAGTTATGTCAGTGTGAAACCAACCGCAACTCCATGATGGGCGTGAAGAGCATGGTAACAATGGCAGGTAGTCCAGGGATGTCTGGCATGAGGGACGTGTCCCTCAGGACAATGTTGTTACCTACAACACAATATCATATTAACCTATTTGACCACTAGAGGGTATAGGATGCATGTAAAAGCCAACAAAATACAGTGCATATGGACAGCTTTTAAAGTGGTTTACAATTCTACAATTTACAGTTCTGGCTGCCTGATCTTATTTAAGTTAAGACTATTTCTATCTATCTAAGCATTACACTTCCTATTCATACTATCATATGCTCTGGTAGTGATGTTACAGTGTAAAGATCAGTGTGAATTTAAACGTGTGCAATCACGTGGCACCTGAAGCGCTGATTAACACGGTCCCGGCCACCAGTATTCTCTGGTGCTTGTAGTGAGGGTTTTCATTCAGAGCCATGGCATTGATGCTGCATCGATCAATGCACACCGTCCTCGGAGAAAGACAGACCTCATTAGCAAAGGCAATGACAAACCTAATGTTTTTGCATGACGTACAGGCCAAAAGTTTGGATACACACACACACACACACACAACACAACACGACACGACACGACCGATGCTCCCAACCCCATAAATAAGGTAAGAAATTCCACTAAGTAACCCTGACAAGGCGCACCTGTAAAGTGAAAACCATTTCAGCTGACTACCCCATGAAGTTCATTGAGAGGACATCAAGAGTTTTTTTTTTTTTATAATAAAAAATCATACATAAAATATGTATAAAATATAATACACATTTAGAGTTATTTCACACTCTTTTGTTAAGTACATAATTTCCCGTGTTAATTCATGGTATTAATTTTGATAATCTACAATGTAAATAGTCATAAAAATAAAGAAAACGTATTGAATGAGAAGGTGTGTCCAACCTTTTGGGCTGTACTGTACGTTGGGACTTACTTGCAGTATGTGGTGTTGTTCAAGCTGTGGAAGATGATTTTTTGAGGACTGTTTGGTCCATGCAGACGGACCTGTGGTTTCAGGAGTTAAAAAGTACTTCGCATATTCATACATTTATTGGCTGTAGTTGAGCAGAGCCTCATGCCATTCTTCTACTTATGGGTGTGTGATCCTGCGACGAGGCCTGTTCTATCAGTCGGGTAACTACTTGTCTCCAAAACATTATTCAATTTATTGATTATAGGATGATAAAATGTAGGGGTGTAACAATTCGTTTTAATAACGATTTGATTCGTATTAGGATTCGTGGTTGCCAATACAATTCAAGAACGATATTTGTTCATTTAGAACACGTGTCAAACTTGTGCCCTGGAGGGCCAAGACGCTGCAGGTTTTCTCTCCAACCAGTTTCTTCAGCAGGTGATTTAATTGATGAGCTCCTTCCCTCAAACTGAAGGTGTTGATCATTAAAATCACCTGCTTTAGTGACTGGCTGGAAAGAAAACCTGCAGTGTCTCGGCCCTCCATGGCATGAGTTTGACACCCCTGATTTAGAAAAATACGAGTTGAAACGATTCAGTAACTTTAAATCGATTCAGTAACTTCTTAGCCAAAAAGCGTGACTGTGAAATAAATACCTGGATACTGGACAGGTGACGTTTCCTAGATTCCCTTTTTTTTTTTTTTTTTTTTAGAGAATCAGGTATAAATTATTAATAATGCTGACATACTTAAGAATAAATGATCAATAAGTAAAAAAAATGACTTAAATATGCAATACAATATCAGAATGAACCAAGGTTGGTATAGCTTGCCATGATTAATTACTTACTTTATATAGTGCAATATATATATAGTTCAATTAGGTGTTGAAACTTTCTCACCTGTACGGGCAAATGGAAGCAGCAGCTTTTTTGTGCTGATAATCCTCCTGATCAGAGCAGTCATTTGAAAGAACGGTGTAGCAACTAGCAAGTAATGTGGTCTCCTTGTACCTTTTGAACAAGATACCTGGTGTGGTGGGTTTCTGATAATAAGTTTTGATAATGATGAGACCAAACCGGGAGAGCAAACAGATACTTTGCGTGTGAAGTGATGGCAGATGGCGTGGCATGCAGGCTTCCGAGCCTTTCCTCTCTCCTCCTTCTTCCGCAGCACAAGCAAGCGCGTGCCATTCATTGCTTCCGCGAACTTAAGCGTATGTTTTGCCTTGGACACGCCGCGCTGGATGATGACATCAATAAGCGTCGCTACTACTGTACTTTAAACTACCATCTATAGGTGTACAAAAGGTCCTTACTTTGTCCCCGTAAATGTCACTTAAAAGGAGTTTCAAATAAGGACAGATGAGTTAAATATGAATACTGAATGAAGTGAATCAATTGACCTGATCAAAAGAAGAAAAAGCAAATCAACTGTATTTCACAGGTCCACTACAACTCCCATGATCACCACATACTGTACCCAGAAGACAATGACATCACCGACAGGCCGACTGTAACGTTTAACGTCTTTATCATTAAAAGTGCTAAAAAAAAGCACATCCATCTAAAGCCTGCAGTTCATTTCCAATGCTTCATTTCCTAGTGTCGTTTCAATCAATTGATTACCTTGTAAACGATGTTGGATCGATATGTACATATACAGTAGTACCTCGCATAACGTAAACCTCCTTTTACGTAAATTTGACTGAACGTAAAGAATTTATGTAAATTTTTCGCATCGTATTACGTAAGGAATTCCATATAACATAAAGCGTAAAGTCCGTGCAAGCGACAGAGAGACTAACAGAGTACACTTGGTGACGCCTTCTGGCTTCACGCTCTCATTAGCTGATTATCGGGGCACCGCCTACGCTCTCATCTCATTGGCTTATTAATCGGGGCACCGCCTACGCTCTTATCTCATTGGCTGACTTATCCAGCACGTCCATGTTTGTATGTGAGCTCCCTTCCTCATCGTAGTCGCCCTTAAACTAGTTTGCATGCATTGAAATCTCTTCTTAATTTCATGACTTTTCTTTGTGTTAAAATTACCGTAGTCATGGGCCCTAAACCAAGTGTAAGGGATAAGAAAAAAGTTCTTGAAAAGTTGTCCATCGAAACAAAACAGGAAGTTATGCAGAAATTCTGACGCTTCATGCTCTCATTGGCTGATTATCAGAGCACCACCTACGCTCTCATCTCATTGGCTGACTAATCCAGCGCGTCGGTGTGTTTGAGACATGCTGCTCCCTTCCTCATCGTAGTCGCCCTTAAACTAGTTCGCACGCATTGAAATCTCTTTTTAATTTGTTTACTTTTCTTTGTGTCAAAATTACCGGAGTCATGGGCCCTAAACCAAGTGTAAGTGATAAGAAAAAAAGGGAAAAGTTGTCGATCGAAACAAAGCAGGAAATGATCCAGAAGCATGAAGGTGGTATGAAATTAAGTGATGTTGCTAGACTATACGACCATTCCCCATCGACCATACAAACAATAATCAAACTTATTTATTCCCTTATTTTATATTGGAATATTACTCTGTGTTTATGCTGTTTTCTTATATTTTTCCACCATATTTGGTGGATTTTGAATATTTTGAAGGCCCAAAGGTGTGAGTTTGGGAAGATCTTGGAACGGATTAGGCTATTTACATGTATTTTATGCTTCGTATAACATAAAATCCCTATAACATAAAGGTTCTTGGAACGGATTATTTACGTTGTAGGGGCGTCTACTGTATGTCGTCCTGAATGGAAACTTGAGAATCCAGATCGATGTAGTTGAATCGTAGGAATATAAAGCGGTGTAGTGAATGAATCGTTACACCCCTCATAAAATGTGTTCTTTCCAACTTGCCTTTGTCTTGGAATAAGGTGTACGGCTTTTGGAAAAGTGGGAGAGGAGGTAGTCGATGAGCTCCTTCTCTTCTTTTTTGCGATCCTTCCAGGAGCTGCTGGTGGCATTGGGGACGTACATCCCCGTTTGGATGTCTTTGTACAGAGAAACCAGCATCTCATTGTTTTGCTGCATGACGAGAAAAAGATGAAAAATGAACACAGCATGCACACACATTTTTGTTGAGCAATAGACAATGGTAACCAAAGTACAAAATCCATACAAATAAGAATAAAAAATACAAAAAATAAAGTATAACTTACAAGTATAACTTAATTTACAGTAAAATGTCAACTAAATGCAAAGTTACTTTGGAGTCAAAGCTCTCTTCCGCAATGACGGCGTGGCCCTCCTCCACCAAGACTTCAGCCACGCTTTTGTTTGTGATCTCGCCACTGATAAACAACTGCACGCGCATGATTCCATGAAGGATGGAGTACAGTGACACGAGGACCGAGCAGTCTTTCACCAGTGCCATGAATCGTTGTCGGGCACGGCTGCTCCATTGGTTCCCAAAGATGAGAGACTCTGCTGACGGACGTATTTCAATAATTTGAAACTCCTGAGCCTGAGAGCAGAACAAAAGTATTTGTCTTATTGGTTATTCAACGTGTGGGCAAAGAGAAGGTGTTACATGTTAAGTCACACTGTTACCACCTGGAAGGGTTCCGACAGAAGGTCAGATGGGAGTTCCCGAAGGCTGCTGCTTGGGACAGCTGCTGTGTTACCAAAGTCCAAGAAGAACACCTGCAGAGCAAGAACATAAGTCTGGTACAATCCCTTACATCATCAAGCTTTAGTACAGTGTTCACTTGCTATATCGCGGTTCACCTTTCGCGGATTCACTGTTTTGCATATTTGCAATTTAGCTTTTTTTTTTTTTTTTTTTTTTACAGCGTATGAATGCACAATGTGTTCTGCGTCCTTTTGGTGTATTACAGCAATCTATTGGTGCATTATGTGTGTGTTATTGTATTTACTACTGCTACCAGCAGAGGGTGTGATATACTCATGTGAGAGTTGAAGCAGCTCCACTTGTCTCAGTATGTGTATGGTCAGATGACTGAACACGCCTGAGTCACTTTCTTGTGTCCAACCTGGTAGACTGATCATTAAAATTAAAAGGAAATTTGAACTTTGAGAGTGTTTAGACAAGAAAGAAATGTGAGAAAATGCTAATGCCTGTCTGAGAAAAGTGTATTGTGAGGGGTTTTACAGCCTTAAAACATATATAATAATTGCAAACAAATACAAACAAATGGCTACTTTGCGGATTTCACTTATTGCGGGCTATTTTGGGAATCTATCACCCTAAAACGAGGGAACACTGTACTAGTACTTGTGTACATTTGGGTAAAGCAGTGCATAAAAAAGAAAAAGCCACACTTTCATACTCACACTCACTCTTTCATACACCTAAGAGTTGAGGTAAGTATTATTATTGAGGCCTAATAGATTGTTGTCACGCAATATGCACGTTTCCTATAGTAGATCACAAAAGTGAGTACACCCCTCACATTTCTGCAAACATTTAATTATAAATTTTTGTGAGACAACACTAAATATATGAAACTTTGATACAATGTAAAATAGACAGTGTACAGCTTGGACAAAATTTGCTTTTCCTACAAAGTAACTCAACAAGTGTAAGTGGCCAGTGTATTTATTTTTATTCATTTGTGCACCCCATAAAGTTGGAGAGAAAAAAGAAAAATGGGCATGAATATAGAGGTCAAATGCCATTTTGACACACGTGTCAACAGGCACCGAGCAAGTTGTCATCAGGAGTGCAGATAACCTAATGAAAGTTGTAAATTGAACAATAGTTAAATCAATATGAAACATCCTATTGTTCTTCCTAAAGACTGCCAGTTTCACAACCAAGTCTGCCACAAAGGTAGAAATCAAATATTGATGGAGCTCTGAGCCAATGGGCTTTGGGTAATAGGTGGGAGCAAAGCAGTTGCCAAATTGACTGATATAGATTTGTGCAGTGCCGTAAGGAAAGACCAGTTGAGGAACAAAAAATGTCCAGTCTCCCTGAAGAACAATGTGAAATTTCAGCCCCATTCACATTCTGTGAAATGGATCGTTTTGGTCCTTTTTCTGTAAAGATGTTCGTAAGGAGATCAAGAGATACGAGCTGACCATCGCATGTCTATCTTCCCGAGGTGTCCATATTGATGACTTGTCGACTGCTGCCTTTATTAACGCTTGAGTTGGAGTCTGAGAGGAGCCGTTTCTCAACTCCACTGCGAACAAGCCACAAACTTTGTCAGTGCCAACTTACCTAGTGACAGAGGAGTGTGTCCAAGCTCTGCCTTCTTGGTTCTGTTGCTGCAAGGGTTGGGCTGCATTGCGGAGGGGTTGATGCAGCTTTTAGACAGACATCAAACTGGCATTGTGGTATTGATGTACAAATCAGAGGTGAGGG
This sequence comes from Dunckerocampus dactyliophorus, assembly GCF_027744805.1. Lineage (NCBI taxonomy): Eukaryota > Metazoa > Chordata > Actinopteri > Syngnathiformes > Syngnathidae > Dunckerocampus > Dunckerocampus dactyliophorus. The sequence goes on from NC_072831.1 coordinate 11,876,837, forward strand.
CGGCGGATACAAGCAAGAAACACTTCCTGGCTTTCACTTTTAATGCGCACACCTACTCGCTAAATATAGCAACCATGTCGCTAAATTGTCAAAGCAGATCTCCTCAATGTGTGAGGTGTGTTATGAAGCAAAACAGGCGATCGCTGGAGCTGGTAAGGTTGGCAATTTGCCAAATGTAAACAAGCGTAAATAGAACCCCGCAGTGAGGGTGCAGACAAGTCCGAACATCTACGTGGGTTGATTTGACAGATCTGAAGTAACTCTGATCAAATGTAGAATTACTACAGCTTCTGCTTGGACATTAAACACGGCGACAGCTGTTCAACTTCGATGGAAAAAAACAGCCACATGTCACTCACTGATGCAGATGCTGGAAACACTGAGGTAAACTGGATTACAAGGTGTGTGTAAAGCACTCAATGTGCGCTTCCAATAATGCCTTGCACACTGCCACTTCCATATTATACTGTATTACCATTAATAGTAATACATGTCAAAGTTCACAGTCTGATTTGCTTCTGGCTGCCCTGTTTTCACAGCTTTTCTCCAAACAAGAAATCTTGTCACGTTTTAAGGTCACGAGATCTCAGAAACCCTTTGTATCTACACAAAATATTCATACTTTGGACACTTTCACTAGGGGTGTACTCACTTTTATTGCCAGCGTGTTCAACATTTAAATTGCTGTGTGTTGAGTTATTTTGAAGGGACAGAAAATTTGCACTGTTATACAAGCGGTACACTGACCACATAACATTGAATCAAAGTGTTGTTTCTTTCGTGCTGTCCCATGAACAGATATAATAAAAATGTTTGCAGAAATGTGAGGGGTGTACTCACTTTTGTGAGCTATTGTATGAAACAGTCAATGTTACATGACAATCTATTTGGTCACAATAACAAAAAAATTCTCTCAACTCTCAGGTGAATGAAAGTGTGATATGATGATGACTGATCAGTGTGACATAATTACCTCCACTGTGTTGCCATGCATGTGCAGGATTTTGGCCCGGTAGTAGAGGCTTTGCTCGTTGATCTCAGAGTAGGGCGCCAGGCACAGAAGATTGGGATAAAGTGATAGAGTTACAGGATGCAATGTGCGCATGTTGATCTCTCCCGTCAGTTGCCGCTGCTTCTTCAAACTGGCTTCATCTGCCTGGAAGCCCCAGAAATGGCCCACATCTACCACCTGCAGCCAGAGATTAAAGCTTCTGTACATACAGTATGCCTACACCAAACAAAACAGTATTTACATGTGTTAAACAATTAAGATGAGGGGTGGAAAGCAGACCTCTGTGACATTGACCACGAAAAAGCGGTTGGGAGGCAGTTTGTCTGGGTCAGTGCCGCTGCTCACCACTCCTACTGGGAGGATGGATTGGCTTTGGAAGTCGACATTCACCCTGCACAAAGTGAGTAAGTGTCAATGTTAATTAATTCTGACACTGCCTAATAGGCTGCGATTGTGTTATGATCTCAGGACTTTATCAATATAAGTTCAGTCAGATATGCAAGAAAGGATATTTCTATTAAGAATTGTACCGTGCATATTTCATGTGAGTTATCTGTCTGTTCCCTACGCATAATTCTATTTGTTCTACTGGGTAGACAGACAACTCCAAGGAAGGTCTCTCTTGGGCCAGGAGGAGGGCAAGCAAGACCTCAGGCAACACTGCAGAATCCTGGGATGTCCTGTAGAATTCCACATATGCTCTGTGCATGTAAGCATATACAAAGACAATCATATTTTACTCATTGTATAAATCATCTACTTAAAAACTAATGTCCTATTTCAGTACCTGGAGCTCTCAAAGGAAATGGCTTTCACTTGTCCACACTGGCGGAACAGAGACTGCAGCTGTTTGTAGTACAGAAAACTGTATGGAGGGAGGTTCCGCAGCTGGTCATAACATAAGATGTGGTATTAAATTCATGCAAAACAGAAGTGCTGTAGCAGATTTAGCTAAACCTGCAACACCACAGCGACTGTAACTGCAGTTTAAAAAAATGTAATAGCATGTACCAGGCGAGCAAAGAAAGCTGATAAATTCAAACCTATGCTTGCTCGGATGGTATACTAACACTTTATAGTAAACAATAGCATGGCTCATACCATCACAGTTGTTCTGGGGTTCAACCCACTCAACTCTCTGGAAGCCAAGTCCTCATTTATTTCCCCCTGGACAAAGTAGTGTGGGTAGTAGGCACCAGCAATGACCACCTATAAGAGAGGTAAATATTCGGGGTGTCATGACACACCCAACTCATGAGATGAGACGATGCACGAGATTGGGTCCAAGAGAACGAGACGAGGTGAGATTTTAACATTAATTTTAAGAAAAGTACAGTGGTACCTCAGTTAACGTCCGCCCCGGTTTGCGCAACTTTTGCTAAAATTTTGCCTTGGCTTCCTGTTTGTTTAACATTCAAAATACCATCCGGTTTGTTTAAGCCGCCATCTTGGATCACGTGCACAAGACGAAATCTCGCCATACTTGCACGTAATAGTAAAATGCATTGTGGGCCGCGGGCACCATTTTAGGATGTTTGTATCAGAGTTGCAGAGAAATACACGACGTAACAAACACATGGACCGAAAAGAAGAGAAAGGCAATTGATCGTACCGAGACAAAGGTGCAAGACCTCAGAATTTTATGGCTTAAAGAGGAGACCCTCGTCACGTATGGAAATGTGACGCAGAGGCTCAGTCATCAGGTGTGTACACACACACAGACACACAGTTTCCCCCGTAACAGTCCATCAACCCGGCGTCGCATCGAGGGTGACCCTCAGTGTTTCTGTCTCTCATTTTACACCAATTTCTGCTTCCAACAACAAAACATAAGCATTCGAACTCACTGTAGCGTCTTCGCGGCATCCATAGTTAAGCACACGTCACCAGACATAAGGCATTCTCTCTTGCGCACTTCTGCGACGTCCATTCAGTCATTTGCAATTACTTTTGCATCATTTTCTGCTTGTAACGCTATAATTATTGTCTATAAAATGTGTTTTGTGTTAACATTTTTGGGTGTCTGGAACGGAATAAATGGAAAAACATTAACATTGTGGAGGGGTTTATGCAGCAGCGTATAGGTAGGCGCCATTCCAATCTCGCTCGCCTATGTGCCGGATACTTCACCTTTGTTGACCACTTGTATTTAATTACTGAATAAATGCATGATGCAAGAAACACTTCCTGTCTTTCACTTTTAATACATACCCCCATTTGCGAAATACGGATCTCTTCTACGTATGAGGTGTTTTGAAGTTGCCGCTCAGCCAAATGTAACAATGGTAAACAGAACCACTTGGTGATTAAGAGTGCGGGCAAGTCCAAGCAGCTATGTGTTTTGATCTGACAAAGCTTAAGTAACTTTGATCAAATGTAGAATTACTACAATGTCTGGAAATTAACACGCATGCAGCTGTTCAACTCCTATTTATAAAAACAGCCAGACGTGGCACCTCACTTGTTGACATTGGAAACACCGAGGTAGGTTGGACTGGAAGGTTTATAGTGTGTACAAGGCACTGAATGCGCGGGTCCAATAATGCCCTACAGACTGCCACTTCCATATTACTGTATTATCATTCATACTGTAGTATGAATGCCATAGTTCACAGTCTGATCGGCTTCTGGCTGCCCTGTTCTTGCGAGAGCATGTGTCGCCATTGTGATGCTAGCGTGTGTGCAACAGTCTACAACCGGAGCATCTTCTTCCTGCCCGGATGTAAAAAGTATCTCCATAGATGAAAGTTTGTTTCACTTGTTAGATAGTGTAGTGACATAACTTAAGTGATGTTAAGAGTTCGGTTCAAGTCCAACTGTTTGTGAAGCGGTGAACGCGTCAGTAGGGGCTTTGAGTGTGTGTGTGTGTGTGTGTGTGTATGTGGGCACAAGAGGGAGAGTGACAGTTGACAGTTACATTGGCTACATTTTTCAGTTACTCTGCCCGTTATACATTTTTTCTGATCCTTGTGGCCGACAGCAACCTACTGTATATTGTTCAGTACAGCAACAGTTGATTAATCACCTCGATCACCTCCTCGTCCTCTTTATAGCATCTGATAGACACTACAGTATGTATTTTCTATTAAATAGTCGCATTATTAAACTGTCAGACCGTTAAGGATAACGGCTCAAAGTAGCTTCCCTGCTCCCTTGTACGAACGTAATGCAGGCCATTTGTTGTACAGAAGGCTCAAGAAGGCAGGCTCTGCGGATGCAGAGACGCTTGACCTAGCAACTGAAGCAATCAGATAACTGGCTGATTGATAATTATCACTGAACCATGTGTGTTCATTTCAGATGAATTAATGGTTCATTGGAAAAACAAGAAAAATGCTGTAGATTTATAATACTGTAAAGCAAATAAGGAAGAAAGAAAAAACTTCATGACAATGGCTGTTTGAATCGATAGATTAGTACAAACCAAACTTTAAATACAAAATAATTTTTCACCTTTCCGGGGCGCTGGACTTATTGCAGCCACAGACGCGCGTTGGTGCAAAAGTACTTAAGTCGATGGGCGAATACACGCAAGGCCAGATTTTACACAGACCGCGCACATTTTAGGGTTGCTCCACCCAGAGTGTGTATCATGAATGGTGGTGCATAGTGAAAGTCTTATGTAGAGGGGGAGAATCTTGCGCAGCAAGAATCAGCACAACTGTACGGCTTTTCACCCTTATACACATGGGAGAATAGAGTCTTAAGTGAGTAAGATCAACACTAACCTGAAGGATGAACTTCTGTGCGTGTATGCTGGTATAATCAGTGGGCTGGGTGTTGTCTGGCACACACATGTTGAACTGTTGCACACGTTTTTTCAGATCTTCATATAAATCTGCAACCTTAATAGGGAGTTAGTGCAAGGAGGGGAGGTCTGAGCCACACCACTCAACTCATATGCTGCCCTGGCCAAGTAAGTCCAACATTTGACTACAATATGGAGAGGAACACACCCAACGTGTTTCTCAATAAAAAAAAAAGATCAGGTCAGATACATGTCCAGGAAATGAATGCTTTTGGCCTCCGTACCTCACGCATCCTCTTAATTTGAATGAAGTTCTCTTTTCCCCAGTCCAGTTCATCCTGGGAGGAAGGAGGATGATTTTTTTCTATTATTAGTTTCAAAGTCAGCAGACACACCAAAATGTGTTAAAGGCCAGCTCATGTTTGGATTTTGTTCACCTTCTTGTTTCTCAGCTGTCCTTTCTTTTTGAAGGAAAGCCATGCCTAACACCAGGTAAATAATGCAATAACATTAACTGTTATAATACATGACTTAATTTTGATATGGGATCTTGGCATTACCTTGAAGGTGTTGACAAATGCAATGGAATCACTTTGGGTGCTTTGGGCAAAGGCCATCTTGCTCCTAGAATGTCAAATATTCAAGCTGCAGAATATTATTTTCAGAACATTTTCATCATCGCCTAAAGCATTACATATTGGACACTAAAAAGACACTACAAAAACTAAACTCTGGATGTGACTCACCTGTGACCGGCAAGCTGTTGCATTGATGGTATTGCAAAGAAACTCTTCAGAGAGTTGCAAGCAGCTGAGGATATAAGTGGTTGTTAGTGTAGTTTGTATAACTGATATAACACGATATAACTAATGGATGACATGGACAGGCTGACCTATGATGAGACACTCATCTAGACAGCCAAAAATGTGACCCAGGACAATCATCTTGCCGAGGTAAAGGTCCACAGGTAAGTGGGCCAGCACTCGACCCAGGAACGTCAGCTCACCATCCTCATTTAGACATCTATCATCCTGTTTAGCAGACAAGGCCCCCATCTAAAGAGTGAAGCACCATAATGTCCAAAGACAATCCAATGGATCTATGTTCATGACATACTAAAGATCACATCATCCGCCACCTCTTTTAGTTGGAGCACAGTCCTCACTATGTCTTTGAGGATAGGGGGTGAGGGAGCTGCAGAGAGGAGGGATCGGGGGTCTCCCATGTCCAGCAGCTTCACCTTCAGCATGACGTTGGCCAGGGGGGCAAGCTGAGAGCAGACATTGTGCATCAGATGAATGCCATAAAGAAACAGTGGCACATTCAAAATACATACCAGCATCTCAGGGATCATATAGTCTGGGATTTCATTCTTCCAGAAGTCTTTGCTAATAAGGCGGTAACAGTAGCCCTTGGATACTCGACCTGCCCTTCCTGGAAGAGAAGAAGTTGGAGTAAGTAGAAAATGAACACATGGTACCACAGATGTTTGTGTTGCTGTCACTGTACCTCTACGTTGGTTGCAGTTGGTCTTTGATGCCCAGGTGAGACGCAGAGACTGGTAATTGGCTTCTTTATCACAAACCAAGTGACGGGTCAGGCAGAAATCGATGACTATTCACAAAAAACAAAAGCAAAAAAATACAACTAGTACATTACTAGATAATATTGAGGGTAAATGAAGACTTCAGGAAAGGACAGTAGCTTCAGAAAAAATGAAACCTGCTAAACTAACTTCAGTATTGTTTACAGGTAAAATTAATTTATGTATTCAACTACCGGTAAGCTCGACAACATTTTATTTATTTTTTTATAGTATTTTCGGGAGTAAGGAAGCCTCATAAGCTCCTCACACTTGGCCTGTCACCCTCCCTCTGTAACTGGGTGTTTAACTTTCTAACAGGCAGGCCCCAGTCAGTCAGAGTCCACAATCGCACATCCAGCTCAAGAATTGTGAGCACTGGGACCCCACAGGGGTGTGTGCTGAGTCCGCTCCTCTACACGCTCTTCACCTACGATTGCGTGGCCTCCCAGAACAACACCAGCATCATTAAATTTGCGGATGACACTACAGTCATCGGACTGATCACTGGTGGTGTTGAAACATCATACAGAAGAGAGGTGGCGGACCTCATAGCTTGGTGTCGTGATAACAATCTCCTTCTCAATACAGATAAGACTAAAGAGATGATCATCGACCCAAGAACAAGGGAAAAGGAGCCGCATAAACCCCAGGTTATTGATGAGACTGAGGTGGAGAGGGTGAAAACCTTCAAGTTCCTTGGCACACAAATCAGCGAGGATCTCACCTGGTCTCACAACTCCCAACAAATTATGAAGAAGTCCCAAAGGAGACTGTACTTCCTGAGAAGACTGAGGAAATTTGGCATGTCCACCACAATCCTGAGTTGCTTCTACAGATGCACTATTGAAAGTGTCCTTACCGCCTCCATCACTGTTTGGTACGGTAACTGTACAACACGTGATAGGAAGGCACTCCAGCGGGTGATCAAGACCTCACAGAACATTGTTGGGGCAGCCCTCCCCTCACTGCAAGACATTTATAAAACTAGAGTCCTACGCAGAACACACAACCTAATCAAGGACAGCACACATCCACAACACTCATTATTCACACTCCTACCGTCAGGCAGACGCTACAGGAGTTTGAAGTCCAGGACCACAAGGCTGGCAAACAGCTTTTACCCACAGGCCATCAGGCTTCTCAACGAAGCACTCACACACGCCGCACGCAACACATGCATACACTCATAGCACTTTATTTATTTATTTATTTATTTGTATTAATGTCTCTTCTGTTGTTGTTGCTTAATTTATTGGTATTTATGTTTCTTATGTTCTTACTCTTTCTTGTGTTTTCTTTCTTTTCTTGGGAGAATGAACAGAATAAGATTTTCATTGCATAGTATAACTGCTGTTTTACCATGTACATGACAATAAAACTCTCTTAAATCTTGAATCATTAGCCTCATATATTCTCAGTGGGATGCTCACTGTGCCACACTGGGTTACACCAAACTGAGGTAAGAGAACCCACCATATTTGACATCAGGCACAGTCACTGAACTTTCTGCAATGTTGGTGGAAAGGATGACCTGCAAAGGTTCAAGCAGACCTCAGAAGAAATGGTAATATCGAGAAATATGATGCACATAAGGGGCTTACCTTTCTGTACCCAAGGACAGGAGGCAGGAAAACACCATACTGCTCCTCCATTGTCACAGTGGAGTGAAGGGGATACACCTGCAACCTGAAGTTCATGTCACCTTCAGAGGTGTTCAAGGGATATATTGTCTTGAAGAATAGTAACTCAAGTATACAGTGTACATACATGTGATCATTAAGTGGTTAATTTGTAGCACATTAAAGGACATAACAGAAAATTTGTTTATATTAAAAGGCCCTGTCACACCTTGACGATTTAGCCAGCGCATGCCTGACGTGATCATTTTGATGGCATACGTTGAACTGTCGACGTTTTTTTCTGCTTTTTCTGCGGCCTTAACATAGACAAAATGCTACTACGTTGAAAAAAAGTTTACCTCTTGTGGACCAGCTTGGCTAAGGCTTGCTGCATGTAGGTTATCTCGTATATGCCAGGAAGGAAAACAAGGACACTGCCTCTCTCTGAGAAGCTTTCAACACCTGCAGCACCTTCATTGCTAATACAAAAACAGCACATTTCAACACATGATCTGCATTTAAGGCTACTAAAATGCAATTTGGAAAGCTGAGATCTGGAGTCTTCACCTGGAATCTTGGCCCTCCAGCTTGTCAAAGCTCTGAATGAGGCTGATAGCAAGGTCGTACATCTGAGCTGAGATGTGAGGATCATCTAAATGGGCTGAATCCAGCTGATTAAGAGACAAACACAAGTTACAAAAAACAGAATGAGCAAGGACAGAATGATCAGCAAGAATTAAAGGTGCTGTCTCCCATGATTAGGTAATGCAATGGCGGCTAACGTTCAAGACAAATTGTGAAGAATAAGGACGTTTTTTGTACAATCCGGTCTCTGGAGTCACTGTTAGTAACATATGCGGGTGGTGGTGTGCTTATATTTTTTGGTGAAAAAAAAGTGTAATTTGGAGTGGGATAGCATATTTAAGAAGCTCCTTACACTATAGAGACACAGGTGCTGAAGGTCATCCAGATAAAAATCCTTAACGCTGTAAGGAACACCCTCCACTTCAAACACATAGGCTGGGTTCATCTTTCCACGAACTGGAGTGCTGAAGTACTCTGCAAACTGTCTGCAGTTGATGGTGGCTGACATGAGGATGATCTGGAAGAGTACCACTTCTGTTAGCAATGGATCAATAAGTTGAAAACAATTCACCTAATCTTGCAGGTACCTTCACGTAACGAGAGTTGGAGTTAAGAAGTTTTCTCAAGACCAGCAAGAGAAAGTCCATCTCCTCAGTGCGCTCATGAACCTTGGACAAAAGCATTGCATATTGGGACCAAATGTTCAGTGATTACCCTCAGCAAAAATAAGTTTATTGAAGTGTACTATGAGTATACTTATTTTATACTAAAACTGAGCAAGTATACTTGAAGTTGACTTTTTATAAACTATATTTTATATACTTAAGAATAGTGAAGTTGACTTGCCTTACTGTATACCGAAAAGCATAAACAAAAGTCTAAGACTAAGTACATTAATGCTAAGACTTATGCTTTATTACTAAAAAACTTTAGTATACTTTTTACATCATTCTGCCACAAAGTATACTTAGTATACTTTACACACATAAATCGCTCTGCTTTACTTTGTCTAACAATAATAATAATAATTTTATTTGTATGTAATAATAATAATAATAATAATAATAATAATAATAATAATTTTATTTGTAAGCGCCTTTCAAAAAACCTAAGGACACTGTACATAGACCCAGTTAAAAGCAGCGCACAAAAAAAAAAGTAAGATAAAATTATACTGTAGAGAATAAGATGTCCTGTATAAGTGGGTTTTGAGTGTGGATTTGAAGAGAGGAAGAGAGTCTTTGCTGCGGATGTCCGGTGCGAGAGAATTCCAAAGTTTGGGAGCAGAGGGCTGAAACCACTGCAATGTATACAGCAGGGTTTTAAATTCAATTCTAAGTGTGACAGGGAGCCACTGGAGGTGCTGCAGGATGGAGGTGATGTGATGAAAAGAAGGAAAGTCGTGCCAGCGTCCGCTCAAACGGAACCGGAAACTGGATCCACCGCAAGCATTGCAGCCATCTTGTTTACCTATGTGTTCCACAGCGGATGAAGGTGCAAGGGTAGCAGCCATGGCCATCACATACACAACAGTGGACAGCCAATAGTGCAAATTAATACGACATCAGAGAAAGTAAAGCCAAGAGATTTGTGAGGTCTGATTTTTTTCGAAGAGGTATTTTTGTCATGCAAATGTATTACTCTTTCGAACGCATATTGTTTTGAGAAGCCAAACTCTTTACTTAAGTAACCCCAATAACTAACCCGAACTAAGTTTCTCATCAACAAAATCCGACCAGAACTGGGATCACGAGACCAGGCGATCACGAGACCAGGCGTGGTGTAAGTCACTACTGTGTTGATGGATCACACTGCTGATGGGTAGGGGTGGGTGATATATCGATATTTTAAAAATACTGCTATTTACTTTAAACACGATATCAAAAACAACCATAACATTGATATTGATATACTGTAGACTGGATTTGTGCTGTATCTCCCTCATCCCTGCATGCAGGAGGAGGGGCGGAGCAGAAGCCCAGCGGCTCCAGTCAAAGCTTAGCGACAGCGTCTGCAGTGGAAGAATTAGTCAGCAAGGAATAAGCGGTGCCTCAGTAATGTGGAGGTACTTCAAATTCAGAGCATAAAAAAAATCTTTTTCACCACCTTAAAACTTGGCATAAACTCCAACACGAGGAATGTGTGAAGCTGCGCGCTGTCTGCCGTGCTCCTGTTGCGTTCCTCATGAAAGTAAAAGCAAGTGGTGTGCTATTATAAAGAGGTGTCCTATCACATTGCTAAGATATGGTCCCCGTTGCAACAGTGGAAAAAAACGACTTTAAAAACCTGCTGAAAACAACGGACTTGCGAGGTCAAGCGAGCTTCGCAGTAAATTATTTAGCACGACAAGCTCTACCACAAATGTACAAGGAAGTTAGACAGACAGTTGCTAAGACTGATGCAATTGACAGGTTGGTGTTCCACAAAATAAGGCACAAAATAAGCACAGGCTTGTGTCTTCTCAAATGTTTAGCTAAAAAAATACTACTGTTCAATTTTAAGTATGTTTGAGTTGCTGACATTTTAAAAATTTCCTCTTAAACCGGGCACTGCTTCATATTTTGTTTTTTTTGTTATTAGCTGAGGATTTCAGCATAGCTAATGGTTTGTTATAAAAAACATTATAGTTAACTTTTTATATATTTATTTCAAAAAGAGAATGGCCTACTTTATTTCAGAGGCTATTTTTACATAAGATTTTTTTTATGTGCATCTTGCATGAAGCTTTACAATTTCAAAAAACATCCTCATATTAAGTATTTATTTTAACAAAACAACTTGACACGCCTATTTGGTTTTGATTTTGTCTAAACTCACTTTGCTTAAATATATCGGGCGATATATCGCATATCAATATTCAATCTAAATATATCGGCATATGAGTTTTGGTCCATATTGCTCAGCCCTACTGATGATGGGAATGTCATACAACTTCATGTCAAAAAAATCCAAACTAGTCTTTTAAGAATACTACTTTTTGCTAAGGGTGGCTCAGATACCATGGTTACACTATTAAACCCCATAGAAGAAGAAATATAGATCAATGCAGAGCAACACTTTGGACAAGTACAATATATGCAGTATGTCCAAATAAAATGTGATTAACTTTCACAAGAGATGACAATGTACGCACCTCATCAATAAAAATATGAGAGTACTCGGTGAGGGTCTTGGCTGTCACCAGTTTCTCCAGTAGCACTCCTGTTGTCATGTAGATTAGTCGCGTGTGTTCAGTGGCCATCTTCTCCAGCCCAACCTGAAATGTAGATGAAGGTGAACATGCCCCTTTAGTTCTTTCACAGTATCATTCGGAAAGTTACTGAAATTTGCATCTGTGTGCGAGTGAGGCCTATACTGTACTTTTACAGTACTTTTGGGAAGCATTCATACCTAAAGCAGTGTGTGGAAAAAGTCACACTGGAAGTGCTTTGGAAACCTTGGAGGTGAAAATGCCACACAAAACACTACATCCGCCCTTCTGGTTTAGAAGCATAATAATGCCTTTTATTGACATACTGTGGAGTTGATTCAACCATGTGGAAGAAACATTGCTACAGGGACATACTTTTAGAAGAGAGCTTTACATCACTGAGTGTATGATTTCAACAAAACAAAAATAAAATAAAAAAGAGATGGGTGCTGGGGGGGTCTCCAAAGCAAAATGTAATGTCTTTGAGAACTCCACAAATTTAATATGAATGCCTCTTGGCTGGCCAGCTCAGGGTGTACCCAGTCTGTGACCTGAAGACAGCTGGAATAGGGTCCAACCTAGCTGTGACCCTAGTGAGGACAAGCGGGATAAAAAATGGATGGATGACCTCAAGGTGGCAATGCCCAATGACACCATCCTCCTTATATCTGAAGTTCTATTGCTATCATCACGGATACTCTGCAGTTCATGCTGGCTCAGCTCATGGAGAATACTGGAATATGATTACTGTATATATGTATCTGCACTTGCCAGTTTAAGTACTGTTCATGAGATTCTACCTAAATGTTGCACCAACCTGATATCCAACCAGACTCCCGATGGTACACTTCCTTTGAGTGGCGACCCATCGAGCAATACTTATGGCACCGATTCTTCGTGGTTGCGTGACCACAATGTTGCACGGGGTATTTTTGTCATTGTAGTGGTCCAGAATGTACTGTGGCAGCTGAGTGGTCTTGCCGCTGCCTGTGGCTCCTCGAATAATCACGACAGAGTTGTTTTCTATGAGAGAAATCAGCTGGAAGGACACACACACACACACATGCGCACAAACACACAAATACAGAGTTTAGGCATCTGCCTGAAAGCTGTTAAGTCAAACGTTAAAAAATAATAATACAGAGCAGATTGATGTGCACTTTGTGTCAGGACAATAAAGACTAAACACACTACAGTGAACCCGTTTAAGTAGACAACCTGTCTATGTCGACCAACTCATCAAGTCCTGGTTCACCGTGTTCTTATCACTAAAACATGTCCACTTAAGCAGACATCGACATACCTGTACATGGCCGACCACTTTTGTCGACATCAAATTTGAGACCTAAAAGTGTCACTTGTATGAAAATTGATCCGTTTATGTCGACATGTCTTGTCAACTTCGTCATTATCGCCAAACTACATGGGGAACATAACAACTGTCTACTATTAAAAGGTGCAGTGACTTCCCGTTCAGTGCAAAAAAGGCTTCAAAATAAAAGCATGTCAGTATTAACCTGGATTCTACCACATTCAGAATTATTGGTCATTGTTAGCCTCGTAAATGAAGATGTGCGCAAGTACAAAACCTTTATAATCTTGTAGACAAGACAAAGTAACTGCAGCAGCTCTGTTAGATAATAGGGTAAAATACATGAAAACAGAAGCATTAAAATAAAAATGTGCAGTATTGGAAGACAACAATGTCATATGTCAAAATGCTTATTATCGTCATTCTCTGTGACTGCAACGGTTACGCCGCTGCCTAGGGGGGTGCTAACTTACAAATGTGCTGCAAGCAATATGTCCCGCCCTAAACCCTTGACTTTGATACCCTGCCACAAATAATGTACTTTTTCTTGAGTGATGCTTTAAGTGCTGAAATATCCAGAGGATAATATGTAAAAAAAAAAATTAAAAAAAAAATCTCTAGATCCTGACAAGAGAGCACACGCATGCTCTGTGTGTACACCAAATGGACTCTACAGTTCACCTGCTGTCTGCTTTTGGTTATGGGCAAGCTGGGGTACTCATAGCTATGAAGTGGAGGAGGGCTGCTACCTACGGATTAACAAATAAAATCACAACAGCACATTGTTCATTGTCAGTGAAACTATGCCACATAAGTACAATACAGAATAATCCATATAAATCTTTTCACTTGGTAGCTCTTTTTTCTTGAATTGTCCTCCGACTGAGTTTCCAGGTTTCAGGCTGTCTTCATCAGGAATGTGTAGTGGGCTGGTAAGAAACACAATTTAGACACATTCGAGTAAATCTTCATAAACATTCACTTCATATTTTAGGGTACACTCATGCTAAAGAAACGTGTGCAGGACTCAAGCATGCTTAACACCTAAAGGCTGGACTGTTCGCCTGCTCAAGCATACTCAGCTTACCTATTCCAAACACTGGAAGACGTGTAAATGGGCACGGTGCAATTTCTCATGCACGCGTACGCAGTGTTGATGTGTAGTAAAATTGACAAATCACTATTCATTAATACTTGATGAGCTGAAAGATCAATACTTTCTTTGGAAACAAAATATTGGTGTATACCGTCGTCCCTCGCCACACCGTGGTTCACATTTCGCATTTTCACAATCGGGTCTGGAAACAAGGGATTGATTGCTCTTGCATGATCGATAAATCCACCAGCCCTCATACCACTACAGTCTACACTGTATTTCTGAATGAAACTATCAGGTAGATAGTAGCTAATACCACTGCAACAGATAAGATGCTAACCACATAAAATTATTATCATTGTTTTTCTCTGATGTAAAACTATTCCGAGTTGAGTAGCACTTACAGTACAGCAACATTTTTTTCCTACCATGAGTTAGACAGGAAGCTCTACATCACCACTCATACCTTCTCTTATTTTGGCTCCGCTCATCTTTGCTTATGGCCAGAGCTGTAGCCTCTGCCCTCACTCGCCTCCAGCAAGGAGAGGCACAGACGTTGATGGCACCATAACACACACACACATTCACCCTCTTCCCTTCCTCTCCAGCGCAAGCATTTTGTGCAAGCAATGCAAAGCATCTGACCTTACACTGAAAGCTGCAAACTGAGTGAAGAGGAAGAAAAGGAAGAGAGGCGACAGCGCTCCGAGTGTGACTAACTCCTGGACGTCTGCGGGATATGTGCATGTGCAGAGGGAGAGATGACGGCAACAAGAGGATGATTACAAAGCAAAGAAGAAATATCCAGACAACTTTCAAGTGCATATTTCGATGGGATTGAACACCAAAAGATGCTGGTTTTAGTGAACTAATTCACAGAAGTGTCAGCACGTGCAGCTTTTACATGTAAGTATATCTGTTGTTTGTTCAGCCAGTATGGCCTCAGATTTTACGTTATTAAGTAACAAACTACCATGTTTGAATAAGGCTTGCTGTGTGTGGAATCAATCATAATCCCATCATTTTGTAATTCTTAATCAGATAGACTTTTAGAAGATCTTATCTAAAATGTGCAACACTTATTGTAGAGCATGCAACACTACATCACAGACTAATGCTCATTTTGTCAGTGTTCCAGGGCTCAGTGTTCTTACTATGCCACTCTTCAGCTGGCCAGAAGGGTTCCATGGGAAACCTTCTCAGAGTGAAATCCAATCTTGGAGAATTTCTGGGGACCGACCCAGCCACGTGCTGCTCCAAGAGCTCTTATGGCACGTGCAGGAAGGTGAATGCACAGCACGGACACTCGAGCGGGAACACAGGCTTGCCCATGATGCCGTGGACCACCAATGCTTTCATAGGTGCCCCAGGTTGCGGAGCGTCATTTCCACATCAGAGCTACACCAACTGGAGCTGCTGTGTGCCAGCATCCCCACCGTCCATGCTGCTGCAGTGCTCTCCAGGTGTTTAAGAGTAACCACAGCATCCACTCACATCCTCACATTAGCAAAATGCAAGCTGACAGCAGGCGAAGCACAGACGAGCCGGGGCTTTAGGATGGGCTGCCAACAAAGCCATTGTGTGTTACCGTCACAGAATTAGGCCATGTGAATTTATGAACATGAGGTGAGGGTGAGTAGTGCCTGTAGCAGGATTACGTACATGTAGGTCTTCATTTTGTATGAAAAAGAGGTAGATGGAAGTTCATATCTTGCATATACCCTACCTACATCAATTCTTAGTTTTCTATCTGCCAGCCAAACTGCACTGTATGCCTGAACAATATTGATGCATTTCTTGCATCAATAGGTTCATTACTTTTGTTGATTGCATCACTCCACAGGTTTCATGAGGTGCTTGCAGGCAACAAGGTGATGCCCTGGGAGCTGGTCTCTGTCTTCAGACTTGTGCTGAAAGACTTCTTCAGCCAAAGGAAACGTGATGAAGAGGACAACCCTTTGTGGTTTTGGACCAGCCGCACCAAGCTGAAGAAGGGCGCTGCCCCCCGATCAAGCAGTTATGGTGACAAGCAAAGGGAGGAGATCCCAACAGTCTCTGGATATGTAGACAGGGCCATGTGGTGCACCAGTTGGTTGACAGCAAAAAGAGACAGGGAGCTTCCATATTACTATCCAGTCGCTGTGAGCCAAACTGAGGCATGTTACTCATCACTCAGAGGAAACTCTTTTGAGTGAATATACAGCAATGCAGTGGCTGACACACAGCAACGTCCAAAGGATCCAAACACAGAAATGATCCGAAACCAAAAACACACATAATACCATTAAACAGATGCAACTAGGAAATGGTGAAAATGTGCAAAAATAAAAATAAAAAGATACAACCCCTGGCAAAAATGATGGAATCACCAGTCTTGGAGGATGTTCATTCAGTTGTTTAAATTTGTAGAAAAAAAGCAGATCACAGACATGACACAAAACTAAAGTCATTTTAAATGGCAACTTTCTGGCTTTAAGAAACACTTAAAGAAATCAAGAAAAAAAGATGTGGTAGTCAGTAACAGTTACTTTTTTAGACCAATCAGAGGGAAAAAGTTATGTAATCACTCAATTCTGAGGAAAAAATTATGGCATCATGAAAAAAACAACAACAAAAGAATACTTCAAACACACCACTAGTACTTTGTTGCACCACCTCTGGCTTTTATAACAGCTCGCAGTCTCAGAGGCATGGACTTAATGAGTGACAAACAGTACTCTTCATCAATCTGGCTCCAACTTTCTCTGATTGCTTTTGCCAATTTTTTTTTTACAAAAAGTTTGATTATCAAACTTCTTAAAGAAGGTAAATCATCACGCAATGTTGCAAAAGATGTTGGTTGTTCACAGTCAGCTGTGTCTAAAATCTGGACCAAGTACAAACAACATGGGAAGGTTGTTAAAGGCAAGCATACTGGTAGATCAAGGAAGACATCAAAGCGTCAAGACAGAAAACTTAAAGCAATATGTCTTGAAAACAGAAAAAATTGGCAAAAGCAATCAGAGAAAGTTGGAGCCAGATTGATGAAGAGTACTGTTTGTCACTCATTAAGTCCATGCGAGCTGTTATAAAAGCCAGAGGTGGTGCAACAAAGTACTAGTGGTGTGTTTGAAGTATTCTTTTGTTGTTGTTTTTTTCATGATTCCATAATTTTTTCCTCAGAATTGAGTGAGTCCATAATTGTTTCCCTCTGATTGGTCTAAAAAAGTAACTGTTACTGACTACCACATCTTTTTTTCTTGATTTCTTTAAGTGTTTCTTAAAGCCAGAAAGTTGCCATTTAAAATGACTTTAGTTTTGTGTCATGTCTGTGATCTGCTTTTTTTCTACAAATTTAAACAACTGAATGAACATCCTCCAAGACTGGTGATTCCATCATTTTTGCCAGGGGTTGTACATTTATTTCTTTGTTAAACAATTGGCTAATTTTACAATATCATTTTTTATTTTATTTTATGTGAAGGTATACAAGTGTCTTCAAGATATAACTTAAACAGTCACTCCAGAAGTTGGCTGGCTTTTTTTGTGATTTTTGTAGCCTAAATGCCTGATTTCACGGCAGCTTTTTCACAAAGTTGCAGCATAAGTTCAGACGGTTTGAGGCTTGGTTTTTTCAACATTCCAACAGCTTGTGATTTTATGAATTTGTCATCAATGTTTAAAGTGTTCTTTCTAACGTTGACCTTAGAAAGCTTTTTTATTTGTGGTTAATCTTGCAGCATTTTCACATTGCATTTGATTTATAGTGATTTTGTTTGGAGCGTTTGCCCGTGTTGGCCAGCATACACCTGTACTTTGTAAATAGTTTTCCCCCCAATATCAAAGCTTATTTTGAGTAATTCTTGGTAGAAGGTGAGTCTAGACACGAGACCAGCTATCAGCTGTTGCTGTGGCGCACTTACCTTTGCGAGCCATGGCAAGCTAAATTTATATTGGTACACTTATCCAAGGCCCTTCCAACCACAAAAACCCGTATATTTTTCCCCTCTCTTGTCTATCAACTCCATTAGTCTTATGTTGTTAATATTAACAAATGTTATGTATATTGAATTTTGCGTTCCGACCATCAAGCGATAACGAGTTTTTTTTTTTTTGCCTGCTAAGCTAGCTCAGGTGCGGGAGGACGGACGCTAGTTAGCTAGCTAAACTTTTGATGATTAAAAATGATCTTACCTAGTCTCTTTCGACGACGGCTCAGATGATTTCTTTTCAGCCACTTCATCTGTGAGTTTAATGTTGGCAAACGTGGCCCCGGAGGTGAACCAATCGGAAATTTGCTCGGCAGTGAAGCCCTTCTTCATGTTTGCACTTGATATCACACTTTTTTTTTTTTTTTTTTTTTACCAGCTAGCGCCAGACCTGTTAGATAAATGTTAGTCGCAGTTTCCAATGTGAGCGTCGATTGCGTCAACTTCTATTCAAAGCAGCATCCCCCTGCTGAAAATATTAAATAATGTGTTGAGTAAAAACAATATGCCGTAAGTTTTTTGTTTATAGATTTTTTAATGCAATGTAATCTGCAGTGGAGGTACTGTATCTTATGTCTACTGAATAATTATTTCATCTATCATCGTTTTCTGTTATTTTGTTTAGAGGAACAAAGTTCATGTTTTAATTTAGGAACATGTTTTAATAAAGCTAACAAATTACCATTTAAAACACGTTTCAGATGTACTTGCCTATTTCTTTTCATATTCTATTTGTATAGTTATACAGTATTAACACTGGACATTTGGACATGAAAAAAAGCCTGAAAACTGCCACTTGAAGCAGTTTGTTCTTGGTTACACACATGCATTTCTGCATTTTGATGCATACATCAGCCATCATCATCATTTCATACAAAAAAGTGGTAAGTCCTCATGTCCACCACATTTTTATGTAGGTTTTTCAGAAATCCATGAAGAAAACACTGGAAAATAGTGTTTTTTTGTAATTGTTTAAACACATTGCTTGATGATGAAGAACAATGCCCTTTTCCTATGAATGTGGCAAAGAAAAAAAATAAAAATCACAGTGAATCAAGGAAGAAGTAACAAAATGACAATTACAAAATGCATACAAATGAAAAAGGTAAAACTACAGTTAAAAAAAAAATCAAAAAGACGATTCACACGGATTTACAGCATTTTCAAAGGTCCCGTGTCGTCATTGTCCTGTTGTATTAGGCTCATCTCTGATCGAAGTTTTTCATTTTCCTTTAAACGCACACACAAAATGCATTTCATTAGTGTTGTGTGGTAAGAGAGTCCGCTCTAGATAAATATTCCAGACAGAAATGATAATCACCTCCTGAAGTCTTGTGTTGTCCTTCTTTAGCTTCACCAAGTATTCTATCCTCTGTTTGTGGTTCTTGTGTCCCACCAGTTTTCCATTCTCCTCTGACAGCTGAACATTCTGCTTGCGGAGAACCTCATTCTCCTGGAAGAGGAGTCACTTACATTCGGGGAGACATTTTAAACGTACAAACTGTAGAAATACACAAATCTATGTGGGCTCTGACCTTGAGAAGCTTGTCCTCATCCTGTACCCTCAGGGTCAGCTCTCGGAGTTCTAGACAGCGATTCCTCAACTCAGTGGTCAACTCCTGAACACAAGTCTGCGACTGGGCCAATACTGATTCTTGTGCCTGCATTCTAAGCCACGGAGGAACACAGCTTGTTAAATATTAAAGCACATTGAAGGGCTTCAATGAACAAAAGACGATCTATTCAGAGTCAGCCCAAAATATGTATGAATATCATAATGTCATTTTTTGATGTCAAAGGCCAGTGGTCCCCAACCTTTTTTGACCCACGGACCTGCTTGTGTTCCCAGAAATCTGGGAGGTTCGTACACTGTAGCGATCTAATTTATCTTATTTATTATGTATTGTGTAAAACTAAGACATGAATAACATCAAATTAAAAGCACAAAATGAATGCTGACCCACCATCCACCAGTTCAAGTTCCAGCCAAGTTTTTCCAGAGAGATGATTACATCGCTGTTTGACATGTGTGGTAAAAGGCAGTGTGCTAGCATGAATTAACTTGAGACAAATGTGCACATTAGCACTCAATAAGTCATCAAAACTTACCTTTATGCATTCCCACATAGTATCAGCATTTGACACCAAATATGAGGTGAAAGAAAAATGGTAAAAATACAGTAGTAGTCTATCTGTGCGGCATGAGATAAAGTTAGCACACGCATAATGGACATGCGTCAAGTGAGACGGATTTTTATACTTATACTTACAGTGGCCTCCAGACGTATTGGAGCAATACTTGGAGGTCAATTGCTTTAGTTTTGCTGTTGACTGAAAACATTTGGATTTGACATCAAAGGATAAATATGAGACTAGAGAGCAATATTTCAGCTTTTATTTTCAGGTTTTTATATCTGGATCGAATGCACAACTTAGAGTATAGGATCTTTCGTTTGAACCCACACATTTTTTATGTGAGCAAAATTATTGGGACATGTGACTGCTGACAGAAGTGTTTTGTTGCCCAGGTGTGTCCTATTGCCAGATTGGGTAGGATAAGTTCTGCCTGTGTAGACTGCATTTAGAGATAAAAACAAGCAACCGTGAATCCGAGAGAAGATGGAAAATAAATTAGAACCATTGCACAAACATTGGTCATAGCCAGTACTGAAGAAGAAATAAGCCACTGGTGTACTAAGCAACAGACATCAAACAGGGAGACAGAGGAAAACATCAGCAGATGATGACAGAAACATTGTGAGAGCGGTAAACAAAGACCCCTTAAAACAACTGGTTGGTGACATCAAGAACAACCTGCAGAGGGCAGGAGTGAAGGTATCATTGGTATCTACTGTTCAAAGAATACTTCATGTACAAAAGCATGTTTGCAACACCAGAAGATGCAAACCACTCATTTGCAAAAAGACAGAAATGAGCCTCAAAAATTCTGAGACAGAATTATGTGGTGTCATGTTATGGACTGATAAAGTTTTGAGGCTCATCTCTGTAGTTTTTTGACAAATTCCAGCCTGACCTTCCGATTCTTCTTGCTATTTAGTGGTTTACATCTTTGGATGAACCATTGTAGTTTTAGTCATTAAGTCTTCAAGCAACAGCTGACAGTGATACCTTCACTCATGACCTCTGCAGGTTGTTCCTGATGTCACTAACATTTCTTTTAGGGTCTTTCTTTACAGCTCTCAAAATGTTTCTGTCGTCACCTGCTGATGTTTTCCTTGGTCTACGTGTTCAACGTCTTGTTACTTAGTACACCAGTGGTTTCTTTCATCTGCAGGACATTCCAAATGGTTATGCTGGCTATGATCAATATTTGTGCAATGGTTGATGGTTTTTCCATCTTTTCTTGGATTCACAATTGCTCAATTTCACCCATGGACAGCTCTCTGGTTTTCACCTTTAAATGCAGTCTACACAAGCAAAACCAGTCCTACCCAATCTGAAACGGAGCGTAGACATTCAGCGATATTTACTGATTGAATAAGCAATGTAACAGGACACACCCGGGTAACAAAAAAAGGTCTCATGGGCACTAGGCCTGGGACGATAATAAATTAATTCATTAATTAATCACACACTAAATGAAAATGAACTTGAGAATTTTGCCAGCCTCGCTATATTGCCATGTGCATGCGTGTCTGGTTTCCTCGTGTCCCGCCTCCAAACAGGCAGGAAGAGGTTTCAGTCTGTGCACTGGTTTCAGCACCTTGGTGCATTTGTGCCATAGAACAATGGCATGAATGGAATGAGCCCTCTTGTCAATCATACAGTCTCCTTGACTCGGTGGGTAGAGGCGGGCCGGTTGCATACACACAGATTGCAAGAGTGTAACTGTAGAAATTAAATTAGTAGATTCCAATATAATTGTCATATATTTTTCATTTTTCTTTATTGTACTCTCGTCGACCCAATCTTATGTATTGTCTAGTGAAATGAGTGAGTCTTGCGACACCCCTATTTTGCTCACATGAAAAATGGGTGGGTTCAATCCAAAGCTGCTATCTTCTACATTCATCTTTTGATATCAAACCCAAATGTTTTCAGTCTATAGCAAAAAAATAAAGGAATTGACCTCGCTGTTGCAATATTTCTGGCGGGCACTGTAAGCTTACTTAGTGGTTGTAGTTGTACTGAATCATAGTGTTACTAACATGTTTGCTATATTCTTAACATTTCATTATTATGCAGTGCAGTAGTTCTATACCGGGATGCTCACACTTTTTCAGCCTGGCGGCTATTTTTAAAATGACCAATATAATCCAACTGGTAAACTTTGAAACTAGTATACTAAATACCAATGATTAGTAATCCACATTCACAGTTTGAAAGTTTCTAAGTAATCAAAGTAGTTGATATCATTCACAAATAATTCACAATTCAATTCAATATGGCAATAAAGACAATTACACATAATTTCTCAATAAATGTGTACATAACATGAGTACCATTAACATGTCAGTCAAAATAGCTACGTAGAGTTCATTAGACACACAGTTCATGTACACTAGGTCCAAACTTGCAAACACCCAACTAGCGAACACTCGCGGATACGAACACAAGCCAACTGGTCTATATTTTATTTTATTTTGCCTTGTAGTCAGTCGCTCAATCAGTATTTACAGTATACTGCTACTGTACATGCTTGACCAGTAGAGGGCACTGTGACACTGCTAATGGGACCAACAGGCAGCCTTAGAGCTAATGAGACCAACAGAGGAAGAGTTAGATGCTGGGGAGATACAGTGTAAAGCTAAATGGAAAACAAAAAATTGTACAACCCGGACAGAGCGTGTGATTAAAGTTTATGAAGAGTTAATAGGCCTGCGTAATTCTACACCACCCACAGAACACTACCTCTTTTAGAAGAGTCTAACGATGACAACGACTTGTCCTTTTTTTCAATATCTCCTCCTTTTCCACCACAACGACGTATGGTCGACCACTCCTCTTCAAAGGTAAATAACATTTATCATTACGTATTATTATATCATTTTTATTAGTTTTTTTCATTAATTATCCTCGTTTAATATTACTACTGCATCCAAACTCATATTTACATACATGCACATATACTGTATATGTATACACATACATGTAGTACCCATATCATTGGTAATATTACCTTTTCCCCTACTTAAGAACGATTCGACATAAGAACGGTCGTCTGGAACCATTTGTGTTCGTTAGTTGGGGACTTAGTGTATTATGTCCAGTTAGCATTTGCTATCAAACATTACCGATATACAATAAATGACTCCTAAAACGATACCCACAGTAGACTATATCACAGCAGCTGAATCGGCCACCAGGAACAATAACCTTTCTAGAACAGAGGCAGGGGGCCTTCGTCTGAGAATATTGGCCCTTCTCAGTAGTGCTAAACTACCACCGTCCAATATCACGGTAGGTGAGAGGAAAGCATTAGCGGCTCTGCAGAAAGATGAGAGCATCACCATCTTACCAGCTGATAAGGGCAGATGCACAGTGGTTCTCAACACAGTGGACTATGAAGAAAAAATAAAAAGTCTAATTAGTGATGCCAACACATATGAGCAACTTAAAGGGACCCATCCAGTAGGTATAAGAAAGAAATCATAGACTGTCTCCAAAAGTTAGAGAAGGAAGAACTAATTGACAGACAGATGTATCATAGGTTATACCCTGGGGAGGCTACACCATGTATAAGATCTATGGCCTTCCAAAAATTCACAAGGAAGGGTTTCCCCTCAGACCCATTGCCTGTAGCATTGACTCTACCACGTACAATACCTGCTTTTTGAATTAAACCATCCACTACAACATAAACTAGGGGTTATTAGGACCCTCCAACATAGAGCGGAACAAATACCAACTAGTGCTGAGGGAAGGAAAAAGGAGACACAACATGTCCAGAGAGCGCTCTCAACCTGTGTGTACCTGCGGTGGGCTTTTAACAAATGTCAAAAGAAGAGAGTAGGGAAAGAAACACAAAAGCCCACAGAAGCAAAAAGGAGAGGAGTGGTAGTCCCTTATGTAGCGGGGGTCTCCGAAAAACTCCAGAGGATCTTATGGCAACATAAAATTCCTACCTATTTCAAACCAGTAAATACCCTGAGACAAAAATTAGTGCATCCTAAAGACAAGGCTCCAAACCAAAAACAGAGCAATGTGGTCTATTCCATCCACTGTAAAGATGAGGAATGCAAAGAGCACTACATTGGGGAAACTAAGCAAATCCTCCAAAAAAGACTTTATCAACATCACAGGGACAATTCTAGTGGTCCTCAATCAGCAGTACATCTACACCTTAAAGCAACCAATCACTCTTTTCAGGACAGCTAGGTAAAGATTTTGGCCAAAGAAAACAGATGGTTTGAAAGAGGAGTAAAGGAAGCTATTTTTGTCAAACAACAGAACCCATCATTGAATCGGAATGGTGGTTTGAGGTTTAATTTGGACCCTGTGTTCAGCAGGTTACTGAGACCAAAACCCACAGCTCTTAGTCATGCAAATGAGGTGGAGCCAGGGCCGAGCCAGAACAATAGATGCTAACGAGCCAGTATCAGAGTCGTTCATACGCAACTACAGGGAGCTACACTTCCCTTTGATCGGAGGTGCTAATGGCAGGAGAGGATTACACTACAACTCCGCCCAGCCTTAGTGTAAGGAACCAATAGGAGGAGGGTGTTGGCACACCAATTCCGGCCACTCTTACTGTATTTAAGGCCTAGGCTACCAGCACTTATTAGTTCGCTGACAAAGCTCTTCGAATGAGGAACGAAACGTCCGACACCTTCTTCACAGAAGTACAGATGACGTCTCAAGAAGCCTTTCCCTCAATAAATGAAAATGATTATGCAAAAGACAATGCAGCGGAAATCAACATATTAAAAAGGTTTCCGCAAGGGGCACATTTTCCAATTAATCATGGAATAATAGTTTAACAAACAAGTGTAGAAAACACACATTTCTATAGTGGAGTTTTTTTTTACACAACTAGCTGCTACAAGTGAACAGATAACTTTTGTTATAGATATAGGCATCTTACCACTGAGTTAGTTTATCCGTAATTAGAAAAATAAAGATGAAAGTTTTATCTCTGTGTGTAGTTTGAGACGTCGGGTCAATCATTGGCGCAAGGGAGCAAGCGCGAATCAGGAGGGGAGCTTAATGTCAGCTGACTGATGTCATATGACACGTACAAAGTGACGTTTATGCGATCGACCCAAACTACCTTTGTGACCGACAGGTAGCTAGCGAAAAACGTATCGGGCACCCCTGTTCTATACCAATGTAAATTCCATTAAGTCTGAATCACATTAGACTGTCCAGGTGTTCCTATTGTTGAAGCCACTGAGTGTAGACACATAAACAGGTGCTTACTTTTTTTGAGTGTCCAGAAGCTTTTGCGTCACTTTCTCCTGGTCAAGACAAACAGAATGACATGAATAAAATTGTTAAATTAAAGCAAAAGGCTAAAATCAAGATGAACTAATAGTAAACCTTCTCTTCTTTCTCCTCTTGTAGCTCTTTAAGAATGGACTGCTTGATGCCTTCAATGAGCTCCTCGCTGAAAGTTGAACAACATTGTCAACATCCCTTATGATGTCAGTCATGATTGCCAGGTGTTTGGTATTGTAGATTCCATCAAAAAAAGACTACACCTGTTTGCATTCCCGCTCTGAGGCAGCTGCCTCTTGTTGGTAAAAAACTGGTCAAGCAAACCCTGAATCTCCAAGCGGACCATTTCTCTCTCAGTCAACTGTGTCTAAAGTTGGAAAAAAGTAAGTACTGATGTACCTCATAATCGAATATAATTCTTGCACGTAGTCAAAAAGTGCTAACTTGATATGTAATGATATTAAAACAGCATGAAACTTGAACAAAACTCAAGTAGTAAAAGCTATACTTGGAGCCTTTGAATCTCCTCGTTCTTGGCAGCTCTCTCAGCATTCAGCTCTGCTAAGAGGATTTCCATGGTCAACACCGAGGACCGTCGATTCTCCAGTTCTTTCTCCTGGCTCTCCAGAACCTGGGTCAGGTCCCTGCTGAAGCTCACTGGGGTTCTGGGGGTCTAGAATGACAATGAGAAGGTGGAGTGTGACAAGAAATCGCTAAAACTACTCTCATACAGAGAACAACATAGAAAGTGCACTGTATATACCTTAAGTATAAATTCAGGCGTTGATTCTGCCACAAGTTGGAAACCTCCTTTTTTTATTGTTTCTTCCACAGCTTCATGCTGCTGCTGCACCTGGTTCACACAGATACCTTGTATTATACAGTATATGACAAACTGATTATTTGAATTATTTCTTGATGAAAAAATATTTTAAAAAAATACCTTTTGCTCTAGATTCTGTATCAGTATGTCCTTCTGAGCAGTTTGCTCTTGAGCTGCTTGGAGGAGGCTGTTCTGCTCATCTAAGACCTTTGAGAGTCTTTTCACCTCCTCGTTGGCATCAATCATCTCCTCCTGCAACACCTCAACCTGACACACGCACACACCAGCTTTATTATAGCCAACTATTAGTCTACATGACTTTAAAGACTAATGACGTGATGACATGTAACAGATACATCGTTTCCCACAAGACCACAATCTGTGTCTTTGGCCATTACATGTGCATGTCATTTTTATGCCGCCAGCGAGTGCTTTCATGCCATGTCCACACGAATGTGGATTTTTTAGAAAGGCATATTTTTCTGTTGTCCACACGCAAACGTAGGGTTTTGTCTTTAAAAATTGAGCTTTGGGAAAACTCTGGCCAGAGTGGAGATTTTCAAAAACTCCAGCTCTGTTTGTGTGTGTATAGGTAAAACTGAACTTTGTTTGTGTCATAAGAAATGTGAGACATTATATCGTGTTTTTAAACCTTATTTAACAACACAACATGACATTATTGACTTACGGGTGCTGGTTTCATTTTGTGGACGCACATGCGTGCACCTTTTAACATGCGCGGGCGATTAAACAAAAACATTCATGTTGTTTCCTGGGCAGCATGTAAGTCTGCGCTGATATTAAAGTAATTGTAAATCTAATATCTGAATGAACAGAGCCATCATAATGCACAACCGAGTCAGTTGTGGTTGCTTTTTCAGGGTTGCTGATTGGCCAAAATGCACATGACAGCCAGTGACCAAGATGTTTTTATGTGGACAGACTTTTTCCCCCCTTTAACTCCACTCATCTGGATAGATATTTTTTTTAACACTGGAGTCGGGGAAATGTGCTTTTTTTTATTGTGTTGGACATGGCCATTGATGGTTGGGAGGTACACAGCTGGACCAGCCGCTTGTTGGGAAGAACAAAACATTCTTTCATGTGAAGGCTGAATTATGCTTCAGCGAAACATCGCCGGCGCAGGCTGCGATTGGTTGGCTTTTTTTAGTACATCATTTCAGTTTTTCTCCTCCCGTGAAAGTTCCAATAAGTCCGCCAAAACAAACAAACAAACAAACAAACAAGAAAATGGTGCAAATTATGGAGTCTCTCAGCAAACATTATGCAATACGCAAATATGTGCAGTTATATGAATATAATATAAATACTAGCAACATGCAGTATTAGTTACAGTTCAAACAACAATCTGGATGTCGCTTCATTCGCAGTTGTTCACTACTGTGTGCTCAGCCCCTGCCAAAGAGCTATAACAAGAACAAGACGCTGTCAGAAGGGTTGCCATAGTGGCTGTAGCATAATTCTGTCTTTAGAGTCTCCAAACGTGTCCAATAAGACCAGAAAAGATGTCTAGAGTTGTCACTAGTTCTTTTTCTGACAAAGACAATCTGGATGGGTCTGAATACTCGCTCAATAAAGTGACAATGCTGCTAAGCTGGCAAGACTCCTGCTACGTTTTATTCTCTGGCAAACCACAGTGTGTACAAGGTGTGCTAATGAAAAAGAACAAAAAAGTTAGTGCCAAATCTACTTGTGGCGGTCCACCACAAATGAATGTATAGGAAACAGTGAGATACTGAGTGTTGTGTTAAATGCACTAACCTCTATTTTGTTAGATGCAATGCACCTCTCTAAAGTTTCCTTCAGTTCTGTGATTTCTGCTTGCATATTCGAGTTTTGCCCGCTGATATTCTCTCGTTCCAGGCAGGCACTGTTGTATTTGGCCTGGAGGAGCACAGCAATTTAGCCACAGGAAAAAGGAGGAATTATGAGCATTGTATGCAGAAAAGGCACAACAACGGTAACCTGAAGAAAAGTAGACCCATACATGTTGTAGTGAGTTATAATGTCAAATAAAGAATACAAGCTCTAAAAAAATCTTCTTGAACGGTAAACAATCTAATAGTTGAGGACTGTCCGTACGTTAGCATGCCACTTTCCGGTTAAAAGAGGATGTGGTCATACAATTCCATGATGAGAATAAATTACTCTCCTTTGCACCCCTCCATGAAGTTTCATGACTATTGTTTAGGTATTTCTTATATAAACCTGTAACTAACAAACAACAATCTAAATAATAAGACATGACTGGTGAAATAAAAGGTTTTAAGTACTGTGAGGTCTCTGATATCCCCCGAAAGATGGCTAATGGTCTGGTCCTTCTGACTCAGCTCACTCCGGAGGTCTCTGGTTTGGTTGATTAGATCAACAACGACATCCTGACAAAGAAAGGAAAAAAATGGTAATGGTTTAATTTTATGTGAACATGCATACAAGTTCCAATGGAATACATCACATTAGTTCAATTCGCAGTTCCACGTGTCCAAAAGGAGTAGGAAGAAGCAAAGCTTATTTCATCCTACCCCTCATCCATTTCACATCAACTGCAGTACATTTATTCACTTCCTGTATTCCGATGTTTTCTTTACCAGTTAATACATCGGAAAATTATAAGGTAATGTAACAATGTAGTAATATAATTGTCAAGGTTTTTCCTCAATCATAATAAATAAAAATCGCATACAGTAATTAGTATAATAATAAATAAATAATCAGTTTACATAGACATAACTGAACTTAGTTGTAATATAATAGGTGAGTACTGACAATCAACTTGCAAGAATGAAGAGTAGTGAGTATTGTAGTGATTAGACATCGCATTTTGTATACAGTGGTTCAAAACTCTTCTTCCTTGTATTTTGCAAACATCAACTGGTTGTATTGTTTCTTGAAATCGCTCATCTTGGTGCTTTGAGTTCCTTACTCAATCCGTTGCAAAATTTGATTGTACATTCTAAAATGCTGTGGGTTTTTAGCGTTGTTCTTGCATATATTGTATAAGAGTTTTAAGTTAATTTTTTCACTGAGACCATATTTCTTCTCTCTTGTTGAAAAGTATTGTATGACATTTTTGGGAAGCAGGTTATTGTTTGCTTTATGCATACTTTTGGCTGTTTGAAAAAGTACTAGATCCGTGAATTTTAATAATTGTCATTTTAAAAATAGAACATTTGTATGTTCTCTATACGCGCCGTTATGGATTATCCTCACTGATCTTTTCTGCAGTACATTTAGCGAATGAAGATTACTTTTAAAGCCATTACCCCCATATCTCTACACAATAAGTTAGATATGTTAATACCAGAGAACAGTAAAGAGTGATTTTTGATCAAGGACAAATTTTGCTTTATTCAACATTGAAGTATTTCTCGCCACCTTATGTTGTATATTTTTAATATGAGATTTCCAGTTCATGTTTTATCTATTATGATCCTCAGAAATGTATTTTCATTCACCATTTCAATATTCACACCGTCGATTTGTATTTGCGCGTATCCTTTCTGCTTTTACCAAATAGCATTATTTTAGTTTTACTTAGGTGCAAGGATAATTTATTTTTATCAAACCATCTTTTTAGTATAGTCATTTCCTCTGTGACAGTTTTCATTAGTTCTTGTGTGCTTTCCCCAGAACAAAAAGCAGTAGTATCTGCAAATAATACTAGCTTTAGGTCTTTCGTCACTTTACATATACAGTATCATTAATATATAAGTTGAACAGTTTTGGTCCCAGTATTGACCCCTGGGGTACTCCGCACATAATATTTAAACTTACAGCTGTGTATTCTCCTAGCTTCACATATTGCTTCCTGTTTCCTAGGTAGCTTTTGACCCAATTCAAAACTAACCCTCTGATTCCGTACCTTTATAATTTTGTAATTAGAATGTTGTGATTAATTGTATCGAAAGCTTTTGTCAGATCCATAAATACTGCAGCTGCACACTTTCTGCGTTCTATAGCTTTAAGAAAAGAGGTTCAGACTGGCAAAAGATAGGATGGAAACATGTATAAATGGACCACAGATTACATGAGCATACTTTGTCCTGTTCAATCTTCTGCTCCAGGCCTTTTATAGTTTCTTTGGCAGTGGATAGATTCTGCTCCAGGTGATCAAATTTGGATACCTTAGAAATGACAATGACAATGGTCAAAGGCAGTGTATACTTTAAGGCAGAATATTTCATGATGGACTTGTTGTGACCTGTTGTTGTATTTGTACAGTTATGTCTGAGACTTGTTTTCTAAGATGTGTGTTCTCCTGAGCAGTTTCACTGAGTTCTCTGAAAGCATACAAGACGACTTCTGTCAATCGAAGCATTTGTAGTCGCAAGTTTGCCGACAATCATACACTCACTTTGATGTACTTTCTCTGTTCTCTTTGTTTAATTCCTACAGGAGAAAACAACACGATAAGAGTTATTTGACAGGTCACATTTTAGGGAGAAATGTATGAGTTAACTGACTGCAATCTGAGCCCGCAGTACACCCAGCTCCTGCTGCCCGTCTTCCAGCTGCTGTCTTGCACGATCCGCATCAAACTTGGCCTCGGCTTGCAGCTGGTCAAAAGAATCCTGCAGAGCGCGATGCTGCTCCAAGAGCAGCTCCCACTCTAGTCTGCCACAAAAACATTGCTGATATCCCAGTTTTGCAGCACATCAACAGCAACGGCCAATGCAGCCACACTTACTGGACTTTGTCGAGCTGGAGCTGCGTGGTGATCAGACTGCTGGAGAGTTGGCTTGTTTCCCTCTGCTGCTCACTTTGCTTGTCTCCCAGCTCCTTTTTCACAACGGCCAGCTCCTTGTCAGATGACTGCAGCACCAGACGTAGATCATGAATCTCACTTCTCAGAACTGAATGTGAACAAAAACAAATCTCAAGTAAGCATGAACAGCAGCAAAATAATACTATGGAGTAGCAACAGAAACGGCACCTTTTGAAGCTTCCTGTTCAGAATGAAGGTTCTGTTGCAGGCTGTTGATCGTTTCCTGCAGTTTGAGCTGATCTCTGTTCTTGTTAGCACGCTCAGTTGAAAGTTGCTGCAGCACGTCAATAGTAAATAGTAAATTTGCCGGATAAATAGTGTTACAAAACATGAAGAAATATCTCACTTCATCCTTTTGGTCAAATTCCTGTGATATTACATGGATCTGCTCTTCTAGTTTTGCAATTTGCTGCACCAGGTTGCTGTTCTTTCGCTCCTCCTCCCCCAGCTGGGCCTGCACACAACTCATTTGCTCCTGAAGAGAAAACACAAAATAATACAGTGAATTACCCTACAACATTGGAGCATAGAGTGCTTATTTGACAGAATAATTCGGACCTGTACTTGACGCAGCTCTTCAGTCAGTGCCATCTCAGTCATGTCCGAAGGAGGGGGCTCAGCCCAAATGTCATCTGTATTATCATCAGTGCCGGTCAAGTGTTCTGGACTGGCCAGAGGCACAAGACGGGAGCGTAAGTTGTACGCTTTGGTAGGAGTGGTGAGAATCTAATGTTTGAAGAAAGGAGAATTAAAAACATCACACAAGAAAAATTACAGTAGCAGATGACACAAACTGTAAAATAAATTCAGAAAGATACTGAAAAGAACTGCATCTCATCTTCATCTCTTTTAGGGATCTAAACGTTACCTTCAGTGTTTCCACGTGAATTCTGTTCAATTCAGAGACTTCTTTTTTTTTGTAGGCGTTGGTGGCTTCCAGAATGTTCTCCAAATGCTTGTTGGACTTGTCAAGGTATCTTTTGTCAGACTCCAACTGAGACATCTGCTTCCTGAAAACACACAAATGGGGTTGCATGACATTTTTTTCCCCCCAAGACATTTTCAGCCACTACAGAGATAAGTTATCGCATCGTACATTAATTCATTCCCTCTCATTCTTTGGAAGTGTTCTTTTCAGCAGTTGTAACTGGCATTTTGCATTTATGAAGATCGTTTCTATGTTTATTACTCAAACATTTGATGTGAAGTCTATGGCTATAATTTACCAATGAAAAATAACGATAACACATATCGTGATGTGGCCTTGCCCTCACGTGTAACTCTTAGCTGACAAATCCAGGTTGCCATCATCAACTGACTTTCTGCAAACATTGCCCTGTGTAAATCTCTACTAGCCAGTCCCTGAACTGGCGGTCTTCTATCCACTCACTTTCGAATTTGGACAACACACATTTGAGACTGTCTATCACTGCAAACTTGTGTTGAATTGCATTTGATTTGTTTAAAAGTTACAAAATAAAGTCAGCTTGACTGATGCTATCAGTGGAAATAAGAAATGCCAACAGTTCAGTTTTCACTGCCTTCTTTTCTCATTTTATGGGTCCTCTTCTCTGTGGTCACTGTGCACATGTCACTCTGTTGACGACTTTCATTGGAATTAACAAGCTGATGTGTAAAGGAAAAGTTGTTTTAATCTCTTATTTCTAAAAGGAATACTGAGTGAAACGTGGCCCATCAAGATTATCTGATAATTATCTTGAAGCTGAAGTCAGAGATATGTTGCATCTCACTGCACACAGTAAAAGAGACGACACTGTGTGTCTTCATCTTGTCAGAAAATTTTGAATAGGAACAAACATTTGATTGTATGTTGTGAGCAGGAGAACACAAATGACTTTTTGACATCTGTCTTAATTTCTTAGGGTATCATTTGAATGCATTTGGCAGGTGGCTATTCATGAATAAATTCAAATTCAAATTATTTGAGCTTGGTGGAGGTATGTACTGACTAGCATCGACTAGTTAAGCATTGCCATTTCCTGTCAATCGAGTGCCATTCTAGTGGACAAAAAAAACCCTGCTGCTCAAACAACTGGGTTTGAACATATTTTTCATATTCATTTGTTTTTTAAAATAATAAAACTCCAGCCTTACTTGGTGATTTCCTTGTACTCCTCAAAGGCCTGGAGAGCTGCTGTGAGATCCGACTGTTTCTGCAGCAGCTTAGCTTTCAGCTTCTCCATTGCGGATGCAGCAAGAGCATCAGTAGCCACGGAGGTCAAAGCACCTGCTGGAGCTACAAAGCAACATGAGATTTGCAACAAATTAGGATTATTTATTTATCGGGTCATGCATCCGTCCATTTTCTGTGCTTCTTTTTCCGCTCAGGGTCATGTGGATAGCTGGAGCACATTCCATATTACTGTGGGAATTGTGGACTGGTAGCTGGCCACATACAGAAGGATCAGAGGATTTGGGTGCCATTTTGATCATTTACATTTTTTTTTAAGTCTAAAACTAATCCAACGTAGATATGCTAATTGACATTCCCTGTAGTATTAGTAGTTGCCGGACATGTGTGTGTCTATTTTTCTGATGGTGTTAAGTTTGCTGTCTAGTGTTTATCACTTTGATCTTTTTGTCTAGTCTAAACCATAGCCGTCGTTAGTGTTCTTTGTCGTTACCTCCCCTTCATTCCTGTTGCGTGCCAAGCTCATTTCAAGTTCCGTCCCGACTATTGTCCGCCCCCAAAAAAGCAACCTCCTATCAAGCAGCTGAAGCGCCTCTGAACGTCTCTTTGCTGAGGCAAGATTGCCACACTATAAATAAACAATATAGATATAGCATACATAAAAATCAAAGGCTGCGGAGGGCCATAAGCAGAATTTTATTTTGAGGCAAGTAGGTGAATTTTGACCGTTTATTTTCTTATTCTGTTGCATGCTGTCAATCACTGTGGGAACAAGCACAGGATTACTCTTCCTTTTTTTTCCCTTCCTGCCCCAGACTGACTTGATGTTGTATGCCTCACGGCTGCAATGCACATCCTTTGCACATTTGTCGCGAATGCTTCCCCCTTGTGCAAAATGGGGCCTTCCAGGGATGGTGGGGCCCTCGTTCTCGTGGCCCAAATCACGTGTCTCGTCTCATGAGATGGGTGTCTTGTGATACCCCTAGTATTCATATTTCAACTTTTTCTCGTCTTCTTAGTCTTTTTTCTTTCTCTTGTAATTTTTTTGTTTAGCTGTACTTTTAGTATAGTGCCGTGGGCCCAATAAAAACAAGCTGCGGCCCATAAGTGACCCCGGGCTACACTTTGGACACCCCTGCATTAAACTATTACGAGTACACAGCTTACTTCCTGCAATGCTTTCCGTTACAATGGCCCTCTGGAATTCTTCTTCCAGCTCAGCAGAAACTTGTGCTACAGCCTCTTCAGAGTTCACCACCGACACAAGGGAGCGAAGTTGACGATTCTCCTGTCTGAGGCTATAGTTCTCTGCTGCATAGCGAGTCATCTTTGGGTGATGGTCAACCTTAATAAAAAAACATAAAATCCATTGCGGATATAAAATATGGACTATAAATGTACCGTAAATAAAATAAAATGTTCACCTGGTCTCGTAAAATCTTATTCTCTTCCTTCAGCTGGTCAATGAGAGCCTGCGACTCCTTGTCCGTAAGGGAGGCAGATCCTGCCTTTAATTTCTTCTCAAGGCGACTGATATGATCCTCTCGAAACTTGACAATCAGACGACTGGAGTGGATGAACTTGTCTTTCTGGGTCCAGGCCTCCTCCAGCTGAGACAGCTTCTTAAGCAGCACCTGGATGCACAGTTGTACATGATAGCAGCTATGAAAATGTAATGGCTTTTTCCTTAATACCTGTGCCATCCCTCCACAAGGTTTCCTGGAAATGTGTAGTTTTTTTAAAATACAATAACAACGGCAAACTACAACAAAGCTTCCAAAAAAAGATGTCCCATACCCTCTTTTCCTCCTCACGCTTCCTCCACAAACGAACAGCGGCGATAAACTTGGCTTTATACAAGACACCATGTTCAATGTCTATGCTTGGTTCTGGTGAGAAAACAAAAATTATACAATACATGAAAGAATAAATCATTACAATGGATCTGTGCACAGAATCTATGGCCTAAAAAAAATAATACTTTTCCCACAGAAAACACATCTCATTCACCCTACGTCGGTAATCATTTAAAAATATGTGATAATGTGGTACCTCGGTTTCCGTTATCAATTTGTTCCAAACAATCAGACGAAAACAGAAACGTACAAAAACCATTGAAAAAAAGGTAAATCCAATTAATCAGTTCCAGACACCCAAAAATAAGAACAAAAATGACATTTTATGATTATAGTTGTACATGCAGAAAATATTGTAAAATATGTATAAATGGCAAATGGCTGGGACTTATTGTTGATGCGGACTTCCCGCACATCATGGCGCGATCAAATTCAATAGTGTTTCTCACCTTCTTTGTCAAACTTTAGTCCTCTGGCCCCGTACGGGTTATCTAGCAGTCACACTGCATAAAAGATGCACGGACATTGAGTCACCGAGGCGTAGGGTGCTCTGTTTGGCCACTCAATTTGGCGGAATGATACAGTACAGTTAACGGACTCGCTTTTTACGTGCAATATTGTATGAAAACTGAGTGTAAGAAAACAGAGGCAAATTTTTGGCAAAAATTTCAGACGAAAACCAAATCATACAAAAAACAGGGCGTACAAAAACCAAGATTTGACTGTAAGGGTAAAATGTACAGCATATATGTGCAACTGTTAGAAAAGCCCAAAATGTATACATGTTTATTTCTTTGTGCTTCACTGATAATGTTTTTTCGTCAAGCGTTGAGATTTTGCACTTTGTTCTGCTGTGGTTGAACGCACCATAGTTTTCTAGTTAGCTTCCATCGCTAGTGAACAATGGCAATTGAAATAAAGGCGTTCTGGAGCTGAATCTAATGTAATAATCACAACAGTCACGAACAACGTCAATGTCTAGCAGGAGGGTGTGGAGGACTAACAGCAAGCC
This sequence comes from Dunckerocampus dactyliophorus, assembly GCF_027744805.1. Classification (NCBI taxonomy): domain Eukaryota; kingdom Metazoa; phylum Chordata; class Actinopteri; order Syngnathiformes; family Syngnathidae; genus Dunckerocampus; species Dunckerocampus dactyliophorus. Next base: position 11,912,979 of record NC_072831.1, read on the forward strand.
GTGTGTCAAAAATAGGCATTTTCAACTGTATTTTCAGTATTGCTTTCATCAGTTCCTTGTGAATTTTTGAAATTTGTTGCTACGTAAACCCAGCAAAAAGTAGGCATCTACTGAGCAGGTAAAATATCTAAGTTGGTGTGAAATGCAGTTAATGTTGGAAGCGAGTATTACTGGACATTGGGAGCCCTTGTCCTCCTGGTGCTACATCACTTCCATAATGCACTGGCTGAGATGAGCGAGCCTGTGCAAGCTGCTCCTTAAGCTTCTTCACCTCAGCCTGAAGCTGCCTCACATTTCCCTGTGTGTCTTCATTGACAATGGCCTGTAAGAAATAACAGGAAAACAGAACATTCACAATCTGCTCTGGTACAATAAGAGGTAATTACCTTGTTCTGACCTTGTTCTTGATCAGCTTTGCTCTCTGGGCAAACTGCAGGGTAGATAACGTTTCCCCAAAACATTTTGATCCAGGGTGAACGTTGGCTATGACGTAAGTCTTTGCATTTCCCCCGAGAGAATCCTAAAATGTTTAGAGAGAAGTTAAGACCGTGGAATGTAATGTGATGACATATTTTATTGTATCATCTAATGTGTAAAATGCACTGAAATGTATTTTGCCTCTGTAGCCACTGACCCGTAACAGGAAGGTGAGTTTAGAGTCTCTATAGCAAATGTGGCGGTTCTTCCCATTAGATACATCTACTAAAGCCATAATCACTTGACCAAGGCACATAAGGGACCGATTGATACTGCTGGCTTCCTGAAAATAGAACCAATGCACACAGTAGCATACGACAAACACACAAAACGGGACCTCAATGAGCCAATAATCAAGCAGGAATCTTTACCTTGAGCCTGTAGCCTTCAGTGTGTGTGTCTTTCTGCCTCTCTGAGCCTGCCAGATCCACCAGGTTCAGCTGAGACGTCCTAATGTTCACCACTTCATTCATGGACTCCTTGGACTCCAGAATCATGGTGAACACAGCATGAGACCTCGAAGACTCGCGGTTCATGGAGGTGGAGGCCACTCGGCGATTACGCCAACCACGAGACAACACCTGAAACGAATGCCACAAATTGCAGAAGAAATAATAAATACTGGTGCCGTTAAACGATTAAAATTTGTATTTAGAGTCATCACTAGGTTTCTGTGGATTAATTTTGAATAGTCAGGATTAAATAGAATTACTTTTGAATATATATGAATCATGTTTAATTTAGCATGAGCAAAGAGACTCAAGAAAGAACGAATATATCCTAGAATACTGTACATACGCATTTAATATGGATCTGTGACTCCTTTTTCAGACAGCCACGATACAAACTAACTTGTTGACATTATTCAAGACGAGAGCTGACTGCCTCTTATTTACAATGTTGCCTGCTACTGGGAACAGACTCTTAAAGAGAACAGCGGTTGCAGGAGTGGTGAGATGAGCTCCTGAATGAGCTGACCACCACTGGACAAACTGCCCGAAATGCATTGTCAGAGACGTTTTAGGAACTTTGAGTCATTCGGCACTGCATTCAAATTTGTAATCAGATTAATGATGATGGATTATTCCGCATTAACAACCCTAATAAAAACAAGTTACACATCAAAAAATTACACTGGTAATTCCAACCTGGTACGCTTCAGCAGCAGAATTGACAAACTTCTCCACAGCTCCCTCCACGAACACCCCCTTCTTGATGTTCTCTCTGACAAAGAGGCTAGCAGAGGCTGTGTCCAGGAGGTCAAAAACTTGCTCATTGTAAATCTCAATGAACGAACATTTACAGAGAAAACTTTTGGTCTGAGACTAAAAAAGGAAAAAAAAAAAACTTAATTGTTAAAACAACATATTTCTATCACTTTTATAATGACTAACTACACTCACCCTTTCCGTTTCTCTGTTAATGAGAAAAAACAGGTACTCAAAACTACGGGGAATAACACCCCGCAGTTCATCTGTAAAGTTGTCCAACTCTGAAGGTCCTAACAGTGAAAGAGAAAATATGTTTACATTACTTTTTACATTGCATTACTTTGTGAAAACAATTGCACACTGAATGTAAAGTGAATTCTCACCTAGCATGGTGAATGTTTTCCCTGAGCCTGTTTGGCCGCTGCAAAAGAAATACAATAACTAACTGCCAATGAATACCAATATAGTTGTACTGTGTCCTATTGATTACCAAGTCAACTTACTAGGCAAAAATGGTACCGTTGTAACCGTTCATGCAAGACTCTACAATACTCTTGGCCACACTGGAAAATACTGAGTCCTGTTGGACAATGACACACAAGATTCACACCACACAATAAAGTTTGCATCTGTGTGGCAGTCCAGTATATGGATGATAAAGTACTAAAAGTTGCCCCAGACCTGTGACGTGTCCATGTCTGCAACATGATCATAGGTGAAGGTTCGCGGCTCGGGTTTTGACAGGAGACGTATAGTACTCGGTGAGGTGACTGTGAGACACAGACTCTGATCTCCATCTGTGGTTAGCCCGGTGCCCTGGGTCAGCGGTCTTACTCGAACAAAAACTTTGACTGAATCACTGTCACCACTGTGAGATCGAAATACAACAAATAATTAAAATAATATGGAAAAGCAAATGAGGTATAATATGTAGATGACATTAAGATGGTTGCTGGTTTCATTGAATTGGGAAATGTGGCTATTCATTTTTACGGGTGAGGTGTCCTGGGTTTACCAACCTGGCAGCGAACTGGTTAGAATCGTTACCTCCTAGAAAAAAAACACAATGACTGTTCGTGGATAACGTTCACAGTAAAAGTTATGAAGTTATAGTCATTTAACATATTTAGTAGTTTACTGGAAAGGGAAGTGATATCTCGTGTTATCTTAAAGGTAAGGCCTTTAACTGAGCCAGGTCGTATTCTCCCTTAACTGGCCATTGAAATGCATATTAAGACGTGTACACTTATGTATATTACCTTTTCCGCTGCAATTCATTGTCGACGAAAACTCAGTCGCTGTTATATGGAAACATCAAACCGTTTCATTGTTTGTCCGTCGAAAATGGTAAACTTTGTTTACAATCAGATTTGGCGGGGAACCTGACTGTATTGACTTGCTCGTCTTCTTCTTTGATGATTAGCGGCAGCTGGTACACATGCTGTTGCATTACTGCCACCTTCTGGAATTAAAGGAACAGTTCTTCTTTTTCTTATTTTTGTTTATGGCGCGTCGCACCCAACGTTTATGTGCATACCGTCACCTAATGTGTGTAAAGGAACCGTTGCTAAATGCATTCTTTGTTGTCGCTGTGACATTTTGGAATTATAAAATATGGATAATTTCTTAAGGTTAGCATGTTGGCCACAGAGTCAGGAGATCGGGAAGATCTGGATTCGAATCTCCGTTGGGCATCTCTGTGTGGAGTGTGCATGTTCTCCCCGTGCGTGCGTGGGTTTTCTCCGGGTACTCCGGTTTCCTCCCACATTCCAAAAACATACACGATAGGTTAATTGTTAAACTATAAATTGTACATAGGTATGAAAGTGAGCGTGAATGATTGTTTGTCTGTATGTGCCTTGTGATTGACTGGCGACCAGTCCATTTGTACCCCGCCTCTAGCACGAAGTCAGCTGGGATAGGCTCCAGCATGAACGTGACCCTAATGAGGATAAGCGGCATAGAAGATGCATGGATGGATGGATAATTTGATAAATTCATGAAACGCATATATTCACGGGGTAGATAGCTAGAGTAATCTTGTCTGTGGAACAATGATCGGTCGTCTAACGAGCTTGTTAAAAAAATAATGCTGAATGTATAGTTCACTCACGAATTGAAAGCAATGTCTTAACATTTCAAACATTTTTGCATAAAACAGCGCTCATTTTGTTAAAATTTTACATAATACACAAAATATAATATAATCACATTTAACAGTGGCCGTACGATAAACAAAACCACAAAACGTTTACATTTCAGATAGTTCTCACATGCAATTTCGCTTTCCCGACGTTACAGCAATACTGAATGATCTTGACGTTATGTGTCTTTGATTGGGGTCCTCAATGCGCAGACGTCAGTGTGTCACTTCCGTGTTTTACGCAATTGGCTACTTTGAATGTTTCTAACAATGTTATTGGTGCGTTTATGGTATTTAATGTTCAAACGGTCTTCTCCCAACAGGAAGGCGATTTTCAAAAGCAAGTCATTTTAGTTGTCCCCATTAGAGTTGTATGTGAAGACAAGAAGCTTCTATTCTGTGAGTCTTTTCGGTTAATTCGAGGTACGTGGTGGATGTTTGTATACTTCTTCTTTTTAAAAACAGACTTATGAGTTCTTTATCCATTTTAACCTATTTAACGTTAGCTACCTTTGTATCCGAAGTTCAGTAAAGTGTGCGAATTGAGTTGTTTGGTTTTGTATGATTAGAATGCGAACCTGCTAAGGATATATAACACAACGTCACTGTTAACCATGTTAAAGTTATCATCTCTAAGTTAGCAGTTTTACGTTAGAATGGCCTTTTATGAACAATGTAAGGCAGTGATATGATTTGTGATGACAGATCTACACAATGGTCATGTTTTATATTGTGACAAAGACGAATGTTTCGTTCACACTTGATGAAGCACTGATGTCATTTTTTTACCCTTTAGCGGTGTAAAAATTAGACAGGTTTCAACGCGTGAGAATGTCTCGTGACTTACTGTTTCGTAGGTTTAGTAATGTTGGCCACAGGGGGCGCCCTAGGGCAAACTTATTGTTGCTATAGCAATGCAAAATAATAGTCGACGTAATGGCAATGTCCATACTAAATGGTTTGTATATTGTGTTGGTAGTGGTAGTTGTAGTGGTGGTAGTAGTAGTCGTAGTCCTCCTTTTTAAGAGTTACCCTTTTCAAGATTTTTTTTCCCAGTAATTACGTTGTGCAACTGCATACCTACAGGAATTCATCACCACAAGCAGTCTTTTTGGTGCAAACTTTGTCAACAGTAAAAAACAAAACAAAAAAACACACACAGCCAAATGTCTTATCAACTGGATGCAGCTTTCATTTTGTGAAGACTCCACCCCTCAGAGTGCTTGTGAGGTGTTTCTGAGTTTTAAGTACTGCCTATTTACACAGGATGACCTCTGTTGAAGTGAATGATGAGAATCGTGGCATATGCCCTGGAGGAGGGAAGCACATCGGCACAAGCGATGACATTTTTACTCTGGATCAGCCGACCGGGAGGCCGTCCATCCTGCGTCAAACGGAGAACCTCCCCAGCAAGACTGTGCCAAAGGGCATCAAGGTACACGGCAATCAGTCCATCACACTTTATTTCTTTATTTACTGTACTGAACTAGTATTTGGTGTCTAGGTTTGTTTCCAGACTCCAAGAAGAGACCCAGTGACTAAAAGGTTGTTATCCCCTACAAAGATTGTTAAGATTGCATGTGTGGACGAGTGCACAAAAACAATGGAGTCCTTAAATTTGGACTTGACCAAGTATGTACTGTCTCTCATTCACAACATGCCCATGATAAACTGTACCATTTTAGACTGAAAATCTTGCTTCTTATTGTAGCACTTTGGCACGAGACACACCTCAACAACCTGATGGGCCAAAACAAGGTACTCGATCTAACTTCTCTTTGCACTTAGTCATCCCTCCCGGTTAATTGGTTCAAGACGGGATTGCAAAAAGTGAATTTCCGCAAAGTAGGATTCAATATCAATACCATCAGAACAGAAAACCTGTTGATGACCTTCTAGAAATGTTTATCAGAGTCCTGTAAACATGAAATAACACCCTATAGTCACTTTTATACTCGTATTACCTAATATAGTAAACATAAGTAATAGAGTAAAACTGTTACTGCCTTAAAACATTTATCTGCACAGGCAATGATTTTAGGACGCTGAGGTCCTGAACTGTCATACAAGTGTAAAAATAAGTTAACCTCTGTATAGTGAAAGTAAAATAAGAGGTACTGAACAAAAAAAACGGGTAAACCACAAGTTAATAAAACATGTGTATGCACCTTTTAGTTGTGATGATGCAAGTGTGTGGAAAGGGAGTCTCTTCACATTGAGTCATCACTGCTGACTTTGTGGTGTACATTCTATTCTACCTTTTTTTTTTTAAAAAAAATTAAAAATTGATGATCATGAGTAGGGCTGTCTTGGACTAAGGGTTTTCATTGGTGAATCTGATTTTGGTAGATTTTGTCCAAATGTGCCCCCCACCTCAAAGAAATAGGCTAAAACACTCACGTAAACAAACGTGGTAGGTGTGGCAACACCCATCCATCCTTTTTCTATGGCGCTTATCCTAATTAGGGTTGCAGGGGCATGCTGGAGCCTATCCCAGCTGACTTCGGTCGAGAGGCGGGATACACCCTGGACTGGTCGCTAGCCAATCGCAGGGCGGTGTGGCAACAATAGTACCTTTTTAATTTATTTAATGACACAGAAAACAAGACAACAAAACTGCAACACGGTTGCTGTCGGCACACGTCAGATAAATGCACATAGAATAGAAACAAGATGGCTTGGAAAAACACCTTGTCAAAACTTAACAGCCTCATTTCTTGCCTTTTTAAAATTCACATGAAGTTGGCATAACAACCTTTTTTAAATGATGTGCTGTTATTTGTTGTCCTGTGATATGTAAGAAGCTGCTGACACATGTTACATTTCACTTTCTGGAGTTATCTTTAACCTTTTCAAAACACCTGCACACTTTGGATGATTATTTTTGTTTTATTTTTATTTTTTTTAAGTAGCCGCATTATGAGCCTTCTATGTTAACGGCCTTCCTAGTGTTCAGAGTTAGCGCTCACCTCAGCTCCTTTGGATTGTGCCACTTTTTTAATGCATGGTAATTATAGATGTTTTGTTAAACACACCTAATTCTTAGCACAATTTAGTATAAAATAGGCTATTTATAACAAAAACAAAGACATTCTTTGTAAGAAAAAAAAAAGTATGCTCTGCAGCAGCCGTGGACACCAGCCATGAAGTCAGAATGCTACAAGCTTGATCATAGGATTCAGCAGCGAGGTTGATGGTCGAATCAGGCTCGCCAAATAGTCGACTATTCTAAGACACCCCAATTGTTAGCTATATTGTACTGAGCAGCAAGGACTTGTATGTACTGCTTTACTGTGTCTATGGTTATCGTCACACTTTTCTGCTGCCATCGCTGTCACCCTTCTGTGGTGGCATTACAAAAAGGCCAGAGGAAGAAGCAAAGCCCACTTTGGAGTTAATCGTTAGGTGCCCACAGAGGTGAATTCTGGCACAGTGACCTTTTGACGTCCATGTTTTGTGCAACCTTTTAGGTTGAACTCTAAAATTGTAGGACTTTAAGAAACATTTGACTTTAGAGGTTAGACTGTATGTGCCAGTTAAGGGTGCTGGACTCTTATTGAATGTGTTGTGATTTTTATTTTACAGCTGAATTGTCTTCCTATCCAGATGATGACATGCCAATACAAAGCAAAGGTGGTTACCAGTTGGATTTTGACAACCTAGACAACATGGACCCTTTCCAGACGTCTAATAAGATGGTCCTGTCACCTCCAAGGCCTCCACTTGAGAACCCTTCTTCCAAACAAGCAGACAAAATCTGTGAGGAGCTCACCAAGTCAGATACTGCATTGGAGGAGACGCTACCCTTCACCACCTCGCTGGAGAACTCCCTGGTATCTACTGGCGTCAGCTCTACTGATAGCAGCGTGGTCATCGTGACGCTTCCAGCCGCAGAACAAGAATCACGAAGCACAACACCTGATATCCCTGCTAAGACTTCCCCAGGTGCCGTTCTGAATGAACATTCAGAAACGTTTGTTGAAGATGCTCCGCTACCCCCAAAAGGATCCTACAACTTTGATCCTGACCACATTGATTTAGTTGATCCTTTCAAAACGGGAGGCCCCAAAATCCAGAACTCGCCAGTGCTGGGAAGGAAGGCACCGGACCGTCAAGAGATAAAGCAGATGGAGCCTGTAGATGTGGAGGTTCCTGTTCAAGCTGGCGTAAAGCCCATCGCCACTGTGGCCCCCATTCCATCTGACTCCCAAGTAGCTGAATCCAAGCCCCCGCCAATTGCCGCACCTGCCAACAAAGGACCTATCAAGTTGGACTTCAACTTTGATTGCGACGAGGTTAAACAGAAGCCACCACCCAAGAAGTTTGGCAAAAGACCGCCTGGCCTCAAACCCAAAGAGACAAAGTTCGATGTGAATGCACAAGGAGGCCTTGCAGAGGAGTCCGGGGCTGGTGGCGATGCAGATGTGGGCGCCTCCTTGTTCTCTTTAGACTTCGAAATGCTCGAGGACCCCAACTTGAACCCTTTTGGAACAAAGTCCTGCATCAACAACTCTCTTCAGAGCAACCTCCAGACAAGTCCTCTACCTGCTCAAAAGGATGAGACACCTGCTTGGTACTGAGTCTAATTTTGTGTCTGTGTGTTTGTTGCACCTTTTGCTAATATGATTTTTTTTTTCCCACCCCCTCCCCCTCTTGCTTGCAGTGCTAATGAGAGCGTTTCCATTCTTGAAGTCAACACCAAAGCAGTACCAGATGTAATCCAGTTTGATTTCTTTTAATCTAAAAAAAAATTTGTCAGTGTCCAGTGAAAACCATGGATCTGCATTTTTTAAAAATCTGATCTTCTATTTGAAATAGAAAAATTACACACCAAAAAAAACAAATGTTTCTGGTATAAGAAAAGATAGGGATATTATTATTATTATTATTATTATTATTATTATTATTATTGGACAGTAACTTAATGAAGATTATACCTATTGTGTTGTGACTACATCTTTTAATATTATTATTATTATTGACTTGACAGAAAGCTGAGACTCTACCATCCAAAGTGGTACCGCCTACAAAGCAACCAGCAGAAACCAGCTTGTCAGAATTCAATGAAGAATTTGTGCCTGGCACTGAGTGTAAGTAAATTACGGCCTTCCAGTCTGCACCTAGCTTAATGGCATTTTCATTTTCTTAACCACCCTTTTTAAATGTATTTGTATATTATCAGAGAGTGTTGGGGCCACACAGAATTTTTGTATTTATTTTTTTTAATGAAAATACAATTTTACAAGAATAAATTTTTTATTGTGTGTGTATATATATATTTTTTGCACTTATGGAAAAGTATATTTATCAAAGTCAGACGAGAAAATATATAGTATTTAGGGAATATTATACTATATATTATATAAGAGAAAATGTATACAGTATTCCCTCGTTTAATGCAGGGGTTAGGTTCCAAGCAGGCGTGCAGAAGTGAGCTTCGCCTCCGTACTGGCATGCACTGCACATCATTCAAAACTTATTTATATAATCAGGGTTCATTTTGTTTTTTTATTTCATAGTCATGGCTAACAACTTTGATGGACAAATCGACTACCTTGAACAGTTTGGCTCCTGCAGCGTGAGTGTTGATATATCAGCTAATTTTGTGACGCTTAATCAATGTATGACCTCAACATTTGTTATTTTGTGTTAAGTTCAAGGAGTCGGCGCTACGCAAACAGTCTTTGTACCTTAAATTTGACCCTCTGCTGAGAGAAAGCCCAAAGAAGTGTGGCGGAGGCCCAATTGTTCCAGTACAAGGGCCTCACCCTGCAGCACTTGTTTCACGGTAATGTAAACTGATTACAGTACTAGCAGGGCTGCTGTCTCTGGATGCACTGGCAAAAATACAGTATGTCCTCAATTTTCTGTACAATCTAGGTTTGAAATTCCACCAATGGCTGAAAAAGAAGCCGTAAGCTTGCCTCGGGAGACCTCTAAACTGACTGACGCTACAGCTCCAGTAAGTCACACCTAGGGATGGACATGGTAATTGTTGTTTAACGATATTGAAGTAGCTCTGGCTAAATGGATTGCAGTTCTTGGGTGTTGATTCAATCTCAAAAAGCAAAATGATTTTCACTGTGAGGCCGCACGGTGGCCGAGTGGTTAGCATATTCTGCCCATGTGCGCGTGGGTTTTGTCCATAGGTATGAATGCGAGAGTGAATGATTGATTAGCTGGCGACCAGTTCAGGGTGTACCCCATCTCTCGCCCAAAGTCAGCTGGGATAGGCTCAAGCATACCCCCACGACCCTAATGAGGATACGGGGCAAAGAAAATGGATGGAAGTGATGGACTTTTCACTGTGCATTTATGCTCTCCAGACTTTGTCTGCTCAATATTTAAACAGGAGTTCAGAACTACAGAGAGATTCCCCCATCCCTTTTTACAGACTAAGATTTCACAAAATGACTCATTTCATCATGAAAATAATGAATAATATCCTGTTTTCCAGGCGCCCCAAATACTGGAGAGCCTTGTCCCTCCTTTCACGCAGTCTAACAGCGAAGCCACCATCATTGAAGTGCTCAAGTACAGTCAGAAAGACATGGACGCAGCCATCGCCAAGGTCCAGGCTGAGGTACGACCTTACTGAGTGGATGTAGCGTTTTGGTTAACAGACACTGTCACTGGTTGCTTCAAACCACTTCCCTCAAATATATGCTGTCTGCGGGGGAAAAAAAATACCCATCTAGAAACGACATAGTTACTACCTCAGCTCATAGATGTCAATCACACAAGAGTTATACCTGATGTGAAAATAGTCTGTTGCTAACCAAAACAGCAGCACCTACCAACACATGTAAAGTAGGAAGTCCTACTGGATGTTTATGCTTTCCATGTCTTCTAGTCATTGGTGTTCTCTTCTACACAATTTTGTGCGCATCTATGTTAAGGTTCTGTAAAACTACTGGCTTTATTCCACCCAGTCTATTGATTGTAATACTATTTGAACCAAGCATTAATATTTACTGGTGGGGAAAAATACTAAAGCTACGTGTAATATTTAAAAAATAAAAAAAAATACTGGCCTCTCCCCCTCTGCATTTGCGTAAATACAGCTGCACTCATTACTCAGCCCCAATTGTAAATTACCTGTTTTGTTGAAGCAAAATCAAAAATAGTGACCATATGTAATTGTAGATGTGTCGGGCTATTGAAATAGTTGATACCCAACATTGATGAATTATAAAGTGTAGAATAAGTGAGTGCACCTGTAAATGCCTACAGTCAGTACAGTGGAACCCACTTAAGTCTCTTCCCCATATACTATATGTATAAACGTATACACCCATATACATGCATACTGCAGCTAAAAGCACTCCCATGTGGCGCTCTTGTTTGACAAAAAAAAACACACACCCGCAAGCGAGAGAAAGTTCACTTGTACAGTATTTCTAAACACATATTTTTTTTTTTTTGCTTTGTGCTCACTTTTGTCTCCTACAGCTTCAATAAAACTTGCATGCACATGTGTCATGGCCAATTATGCACACACACAAAACCAAGCGCCACAGATTGCAGCCCTGCGGTAAACAGACTTCCCGTGGATCTGTTCTCTTTGCAAGCCCTGCATGTGTCTTTTTTTAATGCGAAAATGTTCTGTTTTGTGCTGCAGGCAAAGGAAAAAGAGGAACAAATGTGTGCTAAGTATAACACGTTGCATGAGGAAGGTCAGGAAATGAGGTAAGCCTTGAATGAAAACAATATTTCATGGAATATTGCTATTTTATATTCGCTGACATTTGTCTTATTCTCTTTCCAACAGGAAAATCGTTGCAGAATTTGAGCTCCTCATTGCAAAAATGATGGGTGAGTTAAAAGGAATTTAAAAAAAAAACAAAAAACGTTGTGGTAAAATGGTGTTCCTGATCCAATATGTGGATGTTGTTGAAGCTGACCAAGAGAAGGAGCGTGAGCTGTCCCAGGCCAAGCTCAATGAGGCCCTGCTGGAGAAGGAGCAAGTCTCCAACGACCTCAACGGCATGGAGAGGTCCTTATCGGACCTCTTTAGACGACTGGAGAAGTACAAGGAGGTCATTGACGGCTATAAAAAGGTCAGATCCTTTTTTACATTAAATATTTAGAAGTCATCACTGGACTTCCTCCCCCCTAATTAGTCTTGTTTCCCCAGAATGAGGAGACGCTGAAAGCTTGTGCTCAAGATTATCTGGTGAGAATCAAAAAGGAGGAGCAGCGCTACCACACTCTTAAAGCCCACGCTGAGGAGAAAATTGGCCAGTAAGAAACACCACACTTGCTGATGTAAGCGTTACCGTTCATTCATCCACACAAACGTCATTTGCTGCCAGTGCCAATGAGGAAATAGCCGAGGTGCGCACCAAATATAAGGCGGAAGTGTCAGCGATGCAAGTCCAGCTGCGGCGCGAGCAGCTGAAGGTGCAGTCGCTAGAGAAGAACCTGGACCAGAAGGTCAGCACAAATTCTTTTCAAATGTCTATAGTCTTTTTCGGATTCAAAACGAGATGTTTTTATTTGACAGGTAAAGGAGGCTGAAGAGCTCACCAAACTCTGTGATGAACTCATCAGCAACGTCCAGAAGGGTTGATGGACTTTACTTGTTGTACATACTTTCTGACATTTGTTCATCGTTGTCTCATCATTTTCACTCTGTCGTGTTTGTCTGATACTTTGACTTTTAATGTTCTTGCAGTTGTGTAAAATTAAAAATAGAGAATCAAGCTAAGTGTTTTTTAACCCCACGTGAAAAGGGGGAGGGGGGGACTTAATATTTTTGTCTTAACAATTCTTGCTAGGTAAATGTTGCCAGTTGGTCTAAAATTGACATTTAGTTGTATTAAATTAATAACCATATCATTTATTTATGCTGCAGTTAGACAAATGGACAAATTTAAAAGTAAAGAATATTAAAATACAGGGGAACCTCAGTTAGCCTGTTTTTAAATGAAAATTTAAGGTTACTTCAGATCAACCACCCCCTTCCTGCTTTCAGTCACATCCAAAATCATGTTTTCATGACTTCAATATAGGTTAAAGTAGCCTTTTAAATGTTTGTTTACCTTTTCATTCATTGTTTATATGCATTTTGAATTGTTTTCTGCATGTAAAACAAGCTGGTTTTGTGTTAACATTTTTAGCTGTTTTGGAACAGATTAGTTATTTACATTATTTCTTACGGGGGGAAACATTGATTTGGTTAACGTCCATTTCAGTTTGTCTGACCTTCTGGAACAAATTAATGACTCTAACCAAGGTTCCACTGTAGCTGAAGACTTAGTTTGCTAAGTGCTCTAACACCGACATGAACATTTAATAATATAAAATGCACTGGCACATTAACTAAATTTATCAATTTAAAATAAATGGATTTCATGGCGCATTATAATCTTAATTCAAGACAAAAATAAGCTGATCTAACACTAATGTGAACATTCGGTTTAGTTAAAATATACCATGAGCAAAGCAATTTTGTTCAATTAAGTTTCATTACATTGCGTTGATAAGAACATTAACTTGGATGCATAAGCCAACTGAATGAAGTATAACAAAGTTAATGCAATTTCAATTTGTTCAACATTAAAATGTTAGTGTTATGTTTTTGCACATTAACTTAAGTGAAGTTATTTGAACTAACAATATCACAATTTTGGAACTCATGACTTATTTCTGTTGCGCTAACGAAAATACTGTAAATGCCTTTTTTTTAGCGATGTGCAGTTAACCACTTAACCGCTAGAGGGCAGTATTTACTTCAATATGTTTTCAGGGTTCTTTCCTATTTGAAGAATGGCTGCTTAATAAAAAAAAATCCTGTTATGTACACATTCACCTGTGTGGTGCCAGGACTCTCCATCCGCCTCATGTGTTCATCAGACAAAAGCAAAGCTGAGTTGCCAAAAGACAAAGCGGCCCTTCATCCCGGAAGAATGACGGGGTCTTGTCACTTAAATTCCAGAGCAGGACAGTGCATGCACTTCCTAAACGGTGAAAGGAAATCCTACCAAGATTGGATTTAAAAAGGAACACAGATTGACATGAATGAGAAAAGATGCTGGTCATCAAGTGCTGTCTTGCAGGGGATAATACTCACCTGGAAAGAGAAGTGCTTTCTCCTTGTCACTTGTGTCTCTTACTCTTTCTGTGCTGCTGGCTGATCTGCATCACCCAGGCACACACGTTAGCCTGCTCGAGGAAGTGTTTCGGCACATTCAAACTACTCATTGCATGCATATTCACATCTGCTCAAGCCTTCATTTTTCCTTCATTTTAATCAAACCACCAAACTCGATGATTCTTGAACAGAACATTTGGGATTGTCAAAAATAGAACCATTTGTATACACAAATAACTACATCAACTACACGTGGATACACTGGGCCATGTACTAAACACAACACATGTATACTTTACATTACATGACAGATATGTAAAACGCTTTACTCAGAAAAATAAACTTTTGTTACATTTTCTTGAAAACAACAAATAAATCAAAATAAATTACGTATTTGTGACTCAGCTTGATTAGAAATCACAAACTGGTTGGAGAATATGCCGGCTGAAGACTATTAGGATTGGGAATTTTGCAAGAAAATGAAAAAGATGTCATGAAACATGCTTCTTCCATCTCTTGCAGTCTTGGGCAAGGTTGGTACACACACTTCATTAGGTATACCTGCATGATATAAGGATATCCAATGAACCAATACATTTAGGTTTATGCTCAGTTTTGATTGACAGTCAGACAAACCACATGGAGTCACGCCTCAAATGAAAGGCCTTGACAAGGGCTTTCCAAATGTGTAAAACTTATGATGTAGTCTTCAAAAAGCACTCTTTTGCTTGAAAGTACCACTAATCTCCTTCATGTTCAAAAGTAACACACATCGACTAACACCTCAAACTAAAAGCGCTTTCTCAATCTGGTATTATTGTGTCAAAATGTCTTCATATGATGACACAAGGGCCAAAAACATGAATAAAAAAAAAACGTAAAATCTTGACTTGTTAATCTCACCAGCACAGGGACATTTGACATTCACCAAATTGATTCTCGGACTTCGGAGCCTCGTGCAGAACAAAGCTTCAAGTTTAAGGTCAAAGGTGAAACACAAGAAGACCCCATATTTTCACATTTTTAGTCCCAATCATCCTCAAAATTGCTGTCAACATTCAATTTGGATGAAACGTCATCAAGTCATATCTCAAATTAAAGGCTCTCATCACAGCTTTCCTGATGTTGTTTTTGATGACAAAATAGCCCAAAAGGTCAATCATTTAAATGACAAAAGTAAACTTGTAACCACGTCCAGTCATACCTCAAATGACAGGTCTTGATGAGGGCTTTCCATACACCGTATGTCTTTTTTGAATCAATATGCCTTCATATGATGACACAAACACCATGAAAACATAATTTCCACCAAACATTTGGTATTCTTTGGCATCAAACTGTGAAGACGTCGTATATGACAGCGCAGTGTACATTTACACATACGCACAGGTGACATACTACTATGTTATCGTTAAATGAATCCCACTCTGATAATGTCAATCAAATCCAAGCATTAATATCTTTGCGGTTCTTGTGTTGGATATCATTGTTTACTGCAGGTGTACCTAATGTTGTGACCATTTAGCCTAAATGGCGCCTAAGTTTCTCCTATATGCTAAGTGGGGGATGAGGAAGTGTGATACAAAAGATAGTGGTCAGCTTTCTTTGACATAAGGACTACCTGAGTAGGACGACATAAGAAGCCCTTTTGTGTTCCGTGAGTACCATTTTTAGTGTCATTAGCGGACAGAGCACGGACGGCAGCTGATTAAACAGAAGGTGAAACGTGACCTCCATTTCCAGCTTTGCAGGAGAAGACCTTCTCATTAGGCCTTGAACAGCTGCAGTCAAACTCACACGCAACAGAATTCTTTGTCCTGTTCGAATGAAGTGCACAACAAGGGCCGACAGATTTGAAGTGGCGTGAGAATCTGACAGAAATAAAAGAAACAGCACCAAAAGTGGACGTCTCCATGTTGCTGTAGCTCGTGGTGTCTCTTGACTGGCCAGTTTTTTTTCTCCTGATAATGTCCTGCTGTGAGAAGAGGTTTTTTTTTGTAGTCTTGTTTGCTAACACTGGAAATGAATGTGTTGATGCTGATGTACTTTGCCGTCCACGTGGGAGTGCGTGTGCGTGTGAATGTCAGTGTAGATTTTGGGATAGATCTTGGCCGGGATAGCGGCTCCTCCCTGGTTGAGGAGGAGCTGCTGCTGCGCCAGGTACTCCTCGTAGTTCATGGAGCTCATGCAGTCTTTGTCCGGGCTGGATGAGCCGGACGACGCAGGCACGCAGCCTCGGTCACGCTCTCGACACGGGGGCCGCTGAGAGCCGTGCAGCGCCTGCGGGGTCGGGGCGGGGCCGCCGGGAGGGGGACACTGCTTCCTACTCTGGCAGAACCAGAGCAGCACCGTGCCAAAGATGAACACTATTCCAGCTGGGATGCCGATGATGACTGGCCAGGGGAGGGAGCTGGAGGCAGCCGGAAAGATGGGCGTGACGGGAGGCTTGGTGTCTGGAAAAAAAGAGGGACAGTGAGGGAATGGTGAACATCACATTAAATCAAGTCTCAAACGTCTTGTTTTTATTTGTCTGTGGATAGAAAAAACATTAAGTATGCTACCTAATTTCATCTAACCACATTGATATATTTATATTATATGTATATATATATACATATACAGTATATGTATCATCTTATATTCCTGGTGCAAACCAACAGGTGGTGCTAAATGACGGCTCTCCAAGCGAGTTCGAGCTTTTCTTCCAGTCACACACACCAGTGACCTGGGGCTTCATTTAATTCATATTCATATTCATTTCTAAAAGCGTGCATACACACAAACCTCAGAATCTACGTACACAAGGCAAAATTCACATCCATAAAAGCATGTGGCGCACACTTGTACGCACTCATTATAAAGCCCACCTGTAGTGAATTGCACGCACGAGAGCTCCACCCCCGGTGTTGTCCCACTACTTCTTCCACAATCATCCTTGAATAAATGTTTGCTGCTAAATAGATCATGAATATGCTGATGCTTGTTGGACTGTAATGGTAATGGTTTGATTCATTTTGAACACGCATACAAACACATACATACTGTTCCACATGCCCAAAAAGGAGTAGGAAGAAGCAAAGCTTATTTAATCCTACCCCCCCATCCGTTTCACATCAGTCGCAATATATTTGTTCACCTTCAGACTGTCAGTGTCACTTAAAGATGGAGGCAGCAACTCCATATTAACTAACTTCGAAAGTCTACAGTTACTGAAAAAAAAGACAGACGTAATCATTTCCACTGGCCGAGTGGTTAGCATGTTGGCCACACAGTCAGAAGATGTGGGTTCGAATCTCCGTTGGGCATCTCTGTGTGGAGTTTGCATGTTCTGCCCGTGGGTGTGTGGGTTTTCTCCGGTTTCCTCCCACATTCCCAAAAACATGCATGTTAGGTTAATTGGTGACTCTAAATTGTCCATAGGTATGAATGTGAGTGTGAATGGTTGTTTGCCATTGGCTGGCAACCAGTCCAGGGTGTACCCCGCCTGTCGCTCAAAGTCAGCTGGGATAGGCTCCAGCATACCGGCGACCCTAATGAGGAGAAGCGGCATAGAAGATGGATGGATGGATGAACGGATAACCAAATCAACACAATAAAATAAATGACTGGTATCAAACTTGTGCTTCAAAAGACAACAGCATGAGGTAAGAGTGAGAGACTACTCGAGCTAACAAACCACCATTCACACTCACATTTACACCTATGGACAATTTAGAGTCCCCCCAGCAAAACCAGCAAAATGCAACAAAATGGAGAGCAGTGAAGCGTACAAGCGTATTCAAGAGTCAAACTGCATGCTGAGTACGACAAATTCATACATGCTGGCAGGTTTCCACTAATATTGACAGTTCACTTCGCCCCCCCACCCAGGGGGCCTGCCCCACTAGTTCAGAAGAACTGAATTAACCTAACATGCATGTTCTTGGACTGTGGGTGGAAAAGTACCCAGAGAATAACCCACACAAGCACAGAGAGAAGCTCTTGTATTGAATCGTGGCCCTTGATGCATGCATCTGCATCACCCTGCAGATGATCTATCTGGTGTACCTAATTTAGTGGCCAGTGAGTGTAGATTGTTATCTGCTGTGCAACTGTCGGCCTATGAAGAGGCATAAAGGGTCCCTCACCTGGCAGAACAGTGAGGAAGGCGCTGCGGAAGCTGTAACCCATGGTGTTGGCACCTAAGCAGATGTACATGCCGGCATCCTCCTCCTTGGCGCGGGTAATGAGCAGCTTGTTGAGGTAGGAGCCGTCCGGTCGTGACCACACCTCCCCTGTGGGTAGCACCACAAAGCGGTGGTCTCCCACTTCAATGGTGGAGTTGTAGCGGCTCTCCTCATTAGTCTCCACGCGTTTCAGCCACTGGATCACCGGTTTTACGTCGCTCCTCACTTTGCACTGGAACGACGTGGTCCCGCCGTAGTCCACCGTTGTGTTGAGAGGGTGGGTGCCCGTCAGGACAGGTTTGGAGTTGGTCCTCTCTGTGGACGCACACAGATAGAGACACGCTTTTGATACGACAGCACTTGTGAGGGTGAAGAAGCCTTTCGTTAACCTCGGCCTTAGAACTCAACTCTGAGAGACAGAGAGGAAGGAATACCACATGTAACACAATGAGTATGTGTGATTAGTTTCCTCTCTTTCTTTGCTCCTGGTTGTACAGTGGGTTCTGCAGGCAGCTGGGCTTTAATCAGCTCCAGATTGGGTGGAGGGTCTTTGAGTTACAGCGCCTCTTGCACACCCCAACCCCCTCAATCCCCAGAGCAAACACCAGGGGACAAGGCCTCTCTATCCTGCCTGCTTCCTCAATGTGCTTCTCATATACGTGATTACACACATTCATCAAGCATGCAGCAAGGATAAGGCTATGACTGAGTCAGGAGTAGGTAGATGAGAGATCCTTTTAAAAGTTACGGTGCTTCCGCTGGAAAAAAGTCAGACCCACTAATAGAGCGATTACGTGCACGATGTGCTTGTTTGAGCATTTAATGTCCAACCTCCATATATGCAAGTGCTTCTTTGCTCGAGAGAGAGAAAGGCGTATCGTTTTGATCAACGATGTTAGAAGAATTCATTATTACCAGTCAATATTGGCATTATATCGGATTATATCGGTTTGACAAGCGAGAGATGCAGCTGCATCGGTAGCAGCCTCCTGGATTGATAAGAACCCATCTTGTTCAGTACATTTATTCACCTCCTGTATTCCATATGTGATGTTTTAATACATAGAATAATGATAAGGTAATGTAACAATACGATGGCATCATTATTAAGATTTTTTCACAACTAATATAATAATCAGTATAGTAATAAATAGAGACAAGCATAACAAAACAAGTTCAAGACTCTTCTTCCTTGTATTTTGCATTAATCAACTGCTTGTATTGTTTTGTGAATTCTCTCATCTTGGTGCTTTGTTTGAGTTCCTTGCTAAATCCGTTCCATAATTTCATTCCACATACTGAAATGTTGTGGGTTTTTAGCGTTGTTCTCGTATATATAAGCGTTTCAAGTTTAGTTTTTCCCGAAGATCATATTTCTCCTCCCTGGTAGAAAACTATTGTAGGACATTTTTGAGTAGCAGATTATTGTTAGCATTATACATTATTTTAGCGGTTTGAAAATGTATTAAATCAGCAAATTTTAATATTGTGATTTTAAAAATAAGGGGCTTGTATGTTCTCTATACGGGACATTATGAATTATCCTCACTGATATTTTTTGTAGTACATATAGCGAGTGAGGATTGCTTTTATAGTTACTGTATTACCCCATATATCCACACAATAAGTTACTTATGGTAATACCAGAGAACAGTAAAGAGTGTGCAGTCATTTTTGATCAAGAACAAATTTTGCTTTATTCAATATTGAAGTATTTCTCGCCACCTTATGTTGTATATTTTTGATGTGAGATTTCCAGCTCATTTTTTCGTCTATTATGATCCCCCAAAATCCAAACCTGGTGGGCATGTACTGGGATCATGACCGATGAGTTGATAAGTTTTTGGTGGGAACTGGTCCATCCAAGTTGACGACTAACAGGATGGCAAATTGTCAACAAACCCCATTGACTTAAGCCTCATATGAAAGCCCTTGATGCATGCTTTCCAGATCTTTTCAGATAATTCGGCCCATATATAGTCATATGAAGATGTAATGGTTAAAAAAATGTTTGTTGCATGAAAATTTCCACCACAAATTGAAGTCACAAATCAAATCAAAGATCTGTATTCTTTCTACGAGGTACAGCACAAGGAACAGCACAAGCATATGGTGTTTACAAGGTAAAATGTATTTAATAAGATATTATGTACTGTATTTACCGTAATTTCCAGTGTACATGCCACACCGGTGTTTAAGCCGCACCCACTAAAGTTAGAGAGAAAAACAAATTTGTACATATATAAGCCGCACCAGACTATAAGCCGCTCACAGACTCTGTGAGGACCGGCCAGCTCTTTATTTGACAGGAGCCAATCATGAGCTATGAGAAACTCACAACGAGCTTGTCAACCCATTGGAAATTGCAGGAGGTCATTACTCAATATAACAGTCTGACTCACGGTGTCATCTTACAAAGAACACTAAAATCAGTTTTTCTGTGTTACTCACGTATGACCTCCACTTTGTACGTGGCATTGATTTCTCCAGCCTGATTGGACACCCTGCAGGTGTATCTGCCACTGTGCTCGGGCATCAGGTTCTTCAAGGTAAGGGTCCACTTGTTCTGGCGACCCTCACCGACCTCCTGCCCGGTTAGCGGCTGGTCGTCCTTCAGCCACACGATGTCGGGCCGAGGGGTCCCACTGGCCGTGCATTTGAGCCGTACTGAGCTGCCCACGGGTCGGGCTATCACCCTCTTCCTCATTTTGGCGGGCTGGGTGAAGCGTGGGCGTACTATTGACCGTGGAAAAAGGACATTTATAATGATTGTGAATCCTGACGCTTGCATTGCATGGTGCTGGACTTACCAAGCTTTTCCGCCAAGCCATCAGAACCATGCTCAGACTGCCTTCCATCAGACATGGCAGGTCCTGTCCTATCAGAACCTGAGTCATCTGGTAACACAACAAGATAACAATTGGTTATAATTGGTTCTGCAAATTTCAACTGTGCTCAAAGAAACAGAAGAGGGTCTTTCATATGATTTTTTTGTTGTTTTTACTTGTTAGTTGCTTTATATTCACCATCTACAACATACAGTCATGCAAAAAGACTTGGAAGACTTGCTGCCATACATGTAATACAGGTATCTTCAAATGTTAGAATCATTAAACAAATGGTCAATGACTGATGGCCAGTAGTTTTCGACCAATCTTGTTCAAATTTTACAGTTACTGTAGGTGCTTGTCAGTCCCCTAAAGGTGTGTACCATATTTCATGGTGATTCGGCTACACAAGTTAAAATGGATGTTTCGGAGAGCTGTGTGGTAAATCTCAAGTCAATCCAATTTATGGAATTTGATTTTGTAGTTACATACCATCACCAAAATGCAGTGTTTTGTTTGTCAATGAAAATAACAGTACAAGCAACACACTAGGGGTGCTTTTTGACAAATGTTCATCCTTTCATGTGAAGCAGTTCAAGAGTAGACGAGTTAGCTTACACCAACAAATACATACAGTCATGTAAAAAAAACACCCCATGTACATTAGTCAGGTTGTAACTTCTCAGCGATAACAGGGCTCTCTGCTCCCTGCAGTGACCTTGAACAACACACTGACCTCTTGAGGAGCCAGATGGCACCTCGCATGGCAGCCCCCACCATCATCCTGTTAATGAGGCAACACTGGAAAGCAGTGTACCGTGAAAGTAGAGAAGGCAGTGCATTTACCATTAAAATGACGCACTGACCGTGAATTTGACACCAAATGAACCTAGCACCGTGTTCTTGGCGCCATATCAGTAAATTCAGCATTTATAGATAGCATCTATCATTTATAGATAGCGGGGAGCGCGATCGGGTTGGACTGTGGAGCATTTAGAAGTAACACGAGCCGCTTTTCATGAGCGCAATTCCAGGAGACAGCTGTGGAGTTTATGTCACTGGCTGACATCACTCCGAGCCGTTAAGTCAGGGCTTACAGAAAGTAGAATGACTGAAACCTAATCGACCGTTTGTGATGCGTATTGACTTCTCCAATTAGGCAGTGATGAATTAAAAGGAGAGGTACAGTGCTAATATCTGTTTTATACAGATGCTAAGAAGGCAATTGATACACTGTATAGAAGCAAGAGCTGGAATACTCTCGTACCTCATTTATCGCGGTTAATTGGTTCCAGACCCGACCGCGATACGTGAATTCACAGATTAACCTTGTCACCTTGATACTCGTATTACCTGATATAATAGACATGATAATAAGAGTAATAAGACCTAATAACTCACCGTTAGCATTGACAGCATAGCAAGCAATAGCATAGCAATACACCGAGCTAACGTTAGCCGTTAGCCTCCAGTTTACTATGTATTCTAAATGTAAGAAACTGTGAAACTGAGTGAGGAAGAAGGACAAAATAAGCAGCCAAAAGCATACCACTTTCACACAGAATAATAGGCCGTAGTCAACCACAAAACATTCCTACATTATCGCAAACTAATTTATCTTATTTATTATGTATTGTGTAAAACTAAGACAAGAATAACATCAAATTAAAAGCACAAAATGAATGCCGACCCACCATCCACCAGTTCAATTTCCAGCCAAGTTTTTCCAGAAAGATTATTACATCCCTGTTTGACGTGTGTGGTAAAAGGCAGTGCGCTAGCATGAATTAACTTGAGACAAATGTACACATTAGCACTCAATAAGTCATCAAAACTTACCTTTATGCATTCCCACATAGTATCAGCATTTGACAACAAATATGAGGTGAAAGAAAAATGGTAAAAATACAGTAGTAGTCTATCTGTGCAGCATGAGATAGAGTTAGCTCACGCACAATGGACATGCGTCAAGTGAGACGGATGTAACAGAGAAAATCCGGCCACTTTTCAAAATAAAACATTTAAAAAAATGAAATAATGGAAATGATTTTTTCTTTCTGTGCGGCCAGGTACCAAATGACCCACTGTCCGGTACTGGGCCGCGGCCCGGGGGTTGGGGATCACTGCTTTAAGGAATCTTTCATTCTTGAACATGACAAGACATTGTGGGAACAGCTTGGGAAAGCCCTTTTCTGTTCTGTAGTGCACAAAGCAAGCAAGGTCCAGAAAGGCATGCATGGACGACCTCAACATTGTTCAACTTTATCCATCCTCAGCGACCTCTGACCTTACAAATGTCCTTCTCAATGAATGGACAAAAAAAATCCCCCAGACACCCTCCAAAATCTCGTCAAAGTCTCTCCAGAAGAGTGGAAGCTTTTGTGGCTGCACATGGGGGCTAACTTGAAATTTTCTTCCATTTTGACTTCTTCTTGGTATGATGCCCAGGTGTCCCAATACTTTCGTTCACTGAGGCAATGTGATAACTGTTTGTTCCAGAGTTTTTGCAACTCAGCTTAGGTGTGCAAAGGTACAGTCTGTTCACGCTGCCTCATTCTGAAGTTGTTCAGATACAGTTTGGTGATACTCTCCAGTACCCCGCCAGGTAAAGAGACCAGATGTGACTTCTAACCCCCCGCCTCTGAAATCCTCAAAGCTCTAGACTGGAGGATTGTGGGTACAAACCTTCCTTTGTTTGTCCCCTGCAGCAGCAGCAGCAGCAGGCCCGGCCATGATGTCACGGCTATTTGAAGGGCCCTAACTGGCCAACTATAATAACCTTTTCGTTTAAAAAACATTCTGCACTGGAAGAAATCTCCCTCTGTTTCTCACTTTGCCGTTTCACATTCCTCCAGGTTCCTGAACCTCCCAATCCAAACAGAACATAGTCCCTCATTGCCGGGGTTTCTTTTGACTGTTTCCCCCCACAGAACTCTATTTCCTCTCGACGTTTTGGCAAATTTTTTGGAAACAATGGTGCCCTTTATGCACAGGTTATTGCTCAGCCTTGCCACTATTGTCTTTACAGAATGCTGGCAGACTTGGCGGGAGACAAAGGTGAGGTTGGGCATCACATGGCTGTTTAATCCTTGTTATTGTAGAAAGATTGGTGACTGAGGGCTTTCTAAATTAATAGGAGAAGTTTGTGTTGCAAAGTGAATAGACGCTGCAACTTCATTTAGGGAGCAAATGAATTAGTTTGAATTTTCAGTGCGAGAAAATACCTAAACAAAGGACCCTTAAAGGTCCCCTACTGTGCAAATGAGACTTTTTCATGATGTTATAACAAATAATATAGTATAACAGCATGATAAGAATAGAGTATAGTATAATATAGTACAGGAATATAGTAATATGTGCAGGTAGAGCAGGGGTCGGCAAACTGCTCCCCACGGGCCACATCAGGCCCACCAAGCAACTTAATCCGGCCCACGGGGCATTTCCAAATTCCTTTTTTTTAAACCTTTAACATGGAAAGTGTTATGACTTGCAGTGCTATTGTGGCACGCTTGAGTCGCCAAAATACTGTAGTCAGATGCAATCTGTAGCTTGTACAAAAAAGCCTTCCAAAAAGCACACGTGATGAACAACGTAACCTACCTACTGCATCATGTGGGCATACAAACAAATATCTATGCGCCACACCCATGCCAAAGAAACACCCATATATTCCCGCCTCAAGGCATGCTGGGTAGCGCGTGGTACTCTTTCAACATTTTGCCGCATTTGTCGCATTTGGCTATATTGCAAAATATGTTGAGGACGTCGTCTGAGAAGTGAACAGGGAGAAATTAACATACTCTTGATGTCCAATGTTTTGTTGTTCATAGTTCATATTGTTGTTGCAGATGGACTACCCAACATGCCTTGCGGGCATTTGGAAATAACTGTTTTAAGTTATGTGTTATGTTTAGCGCTTAGTTGTTGGTTGATGTGATGTGTTAACTTGCTATGGATGTGTTGTTTTATCGTTTCGTTGCACCGTGAGCGGGCCGCACGCTTGCCTAGTGGTTAGCATGTTGGCCACACAGTCAGGAGATCCGGAAGGTCTGGGTTCAAATCTCTGTGTGGAGTTTGCATGTTGTCCCAGTGTGTGGGTTTTCTCCGGGTACTCCGGTTTCCTCCCACATTCCAAAAACATGCATGTTAGCTTAATTGGCGACTCTAAATTGTCCCTAGGTATGAATGTGAGTGTGAATGGTTGTTTGTCTATATGTGCCCTGCGATTGGCTGGCAACCAGTCCGGGGTGTACCCAGCCTCTTGGATAGGCTCCAGCATACCCGCATAGAAAATCAATGGTTGGATGCACTGTGAGCAAGTATATCGTTCTGTTTGGTGCCGCTATATATAGACAAAAATTTTAGCCCAATGTGGCCCAAGAGTCACAAAGTTGCCCACCCACCAAGTTTGAACTCCAAATATAAGAAAAGTAATCTTGTCCATTTTGAAATTCCTGGTTGTTATGACGTCATGAAGAAAAAATCTCCTCCCTAATTGGCAGGATACTGCCACTGACCCGCCCCTAGCTAGATGAATTCACCCCATGTAACCACCACTTCGAGAATGTAAAAAAACCACAAAAAACAGGCTTTGCTACACATCTGAATGTAAAGCCTGGAGCTCTTCTAATTATTAGTCAGGTACAGAGTGGGCTAGAACTATAACGTCTATCATTTTGCTGTTCCTCAGCAAATAGGCTAATATAGCATGATGCTGCTGTTAAAAGGTGGTCTAGTGGTTAGCATGTTGGCCAACACAGCAACAGTCTGGAGATCGGGAAGACATGGGTTCGATTCTCCCTTGGGCACTTCTTTAAGGAGTTTGCATGTTCTCCCCGTGCATGCGTGGGTTTCCTCCCACATTCCAAAAACATGCTTGTTAGGTTAATTGGCGACTCTAAATTGCCCATAGGTGTGAATGTGAATGTGGGTGTGAATGGTTGATTGTCTGTATGTGCCCTGCGATTGGCTGGCGTGTACCCCGCCTGTTGCCCAAAGTCAGCTGGGATAGGCTCCAGCACGCCCCCGCGACCCTAAAGAGGAGAAGCGGTATAGAAAATGGATGGATGGAGGGTTGCTGTTAAAATGTGACTGTAATGTTAGCACTGTACCTCACATAGCTATGCAAACGGTGCTAACGTTTGTGTCCTCCTGTTATGTTGTTGTATGTGATATATGGCATATATTATGTTGTAGTGTAGAGTTACAATGTATACGTAAAACGTGGTTAAAGTGTACAATAGCGCTTCTCGGCTCAGAAGCGTTAAAGCTACAGACACACAAAACAGCGTGTTCCAAGTAGGGCTTACTAAAAGCACGTTTAAACGGTCTAAATTCCAGCATCAAGATTTAAGGTAATACACTTCCAATACACATTGCAGGACTTTTTCCTTTTGAGACTTATAATATGGGACCTTTAAATACAGGAGTCATGATTCAATAACAGAAAAAAGCTTAGAATGCAATCCGCCCTGAAACCATGCATGGTCTTGTTACAGTGTTTGGGGGCTGACGCCATCCGCTCCCACTTCATTCACAAATCCAGCCACAGGAAACAGGTCCCTGGCCTCCCGTGCCAGCTGAATCACAGGAAAATGGCCCGGATGATTTGAGGCCACAATGAGGTCCAGATGTTGACGGCGACATAATGTGAGGGGAAAGTTCATCACACTCAGCTTGCACAGGTGATCAGTGACTCACAATGTTTGGCCTGACAGCATCTCCAGAGGGGAGCCAAACACAGAAATGATACCATCTCTGAATTATTCTGTCATTTATTGCTAATAAAATCCACACATAAACACAGAAGTCCCATGTTAATATGTGGTCTGTTGGCGCAGCTGGGGATAGAGAGGGGAGGTTACTGCAGGCACGGCTCTCTCCTGGAGGGGGAGCCTGGAAGTGGTGGGCCCAGTTGTCAGGAGACCACCCTAAACAGGCGCAAACAGGCAGCTGGAGGGATTGAGGAGGCGCCATGTTGTACCGACTGACCAGATTCTTTAGATACCTTTAGGGAGGACAGGCTGTCCACTGGCAGATGGGGAAGGGACCCCCTTTACTTGCCTCACCCTCCACTTACGCTTTCACGTCCATTCTCACCCTATGTACAGCATGTGTGTTCTGCTTGGATTTGGATGATATTCTAAATCAGGGGTCCTCAAAAAGCTTTTCATTTGGCCCGCCAAATATCACCCAAGTACAATAATATAAACCATTCAGTCTAACTCTTGAATAGCTCATTCATGCAGTACTCCCTCTGCTCTGCAAGGGGCAACAGCAAGGCATACGCATCACAATGGAACAGCAGTAGAAGAAGATAGCTTGCATTTAAACAAACATGGCACTGTCAATTACTGAAAAAAGAAAAGTACACACTGAAAATTGGACTACTAAGGAGGCATTTAATGAAAATAAAAACACTTGTAACTAAGTAAATGCTGTTTCGAAGGAATATAACCTGCGTCGGCACTTTCACATGAAAAACCGCATCTTTGACGTAGTCTATCCACCCATCCCCCTTGATTATTAATGGGTGGGGAAGATCTGAATTTTTAAATTTGGACCTGTGCAAGGCTCTGGACCTTAGTGGCTTGCTGCACTACAGTACAAAAAATGCTATATGTATATATATATATACAGTATATATATATATGGAATCTCCATAGAAATCCTTCTTTTAAAATTATGATTATTTACTTTATTTTTTGACAGTACCGTCTGGCCCTCACATTTCTATATACTGTAAATAAAATGTATTATTATCATTAGTAATAAGTTATATTATTATTTAAGTTTTTTTTCTGTGATCCAGTAAAAGCATCAAACACTGGCTGTGGTGCTCTCCGTACACCGAGAACAATGGAAGCCCCAACCTCAAATAATCCTAAAATCGGATTGTTTCAATCATCATTTTCAGTAATAATATGCCTCAAAAGTTCAAAAGTTGAATCGATTGCAACTGGACTGTTGAGGTTGTCTTAGAAGATTTTTCAGGATGAAAGGACATGTGGGAGAAAGGTGGTGTCGTAGACCACCCCCTCTGTTCAGAGACGGCTTCTCAACCTTAACGTAGATGGCTTCCCTCACTCCAATGTGGTGTCCAGTGCAGTGAGGAATTCATCAATTTTTACACTGGGGAAAATAGGCAGCCACTGAGCAGGCGCATGTTGCACTCTTGAGGTCAACACTCTGTGGTCTACCTGCACCTCAAAGAGAAAAAGCACTCCTTTGAGGACAAAATGTGTGTAGGTGAATGTGAATGTTTGGTGGTGGTCGGTCGGCGAGGCCGTAGGTGCGAATAGCAGCCAAGGTTCCATCAGTCTACTGAGACTGAGGAGTAGGCCTGCCACGATAACATATTTTGCTGGATGATAATTGTCCTATAAAATTATTGTCGATAATGGATATTATTGACAACATTTTTTTTAGATCATTTTTTCAGTAATAATAATGAAAGTACATCGCAATAAACTTTAATTTCTCAAGAGTATTTAACATTGTAATTGGAATGTCAAGAGATTTAAAGTAAATTAAACAAACAAAAAAGACAAAAAAACTCAATGGAAATAAAATGGACTCTCAATCTCTTTTAGCAAAAACTGCACACAATAAAAAAAAACAAAACACTCCAATAAAAACCACACACACACACACACACCTACACACACCTACACACAGTTATTGTTAACTAATGTAGGGGGGTCATTTTGTGCTGGTCCACATGTTTCTGTACTTCGTCAATTTTATCTGTGTAGCAGAAACCGTGTGCATGTTTTTCAAACAATAATGACTAAATAATTTTACAGGATGCAATTACAGCTAATATCAGCTGTAACAGCTAATATTTTCATGTCTTGTTTTTGTGTCCCTTTTTTTTCCCAAATATCCAGGATCAAATAAATCATCAATGAAGAAATGACCAAATGTTATCCAAGATAAATTGTATCATCACTCAATAATAACCTCAATTAAAAAACTATTACAACCATAGAGTTTCCATTTCACCTACAACTAACAATTTCAAATGAAAAATCCTTGTAAAGATTTCTGCAGGTTTGGACAACTTGTCATGTTTTCATGAAAAATCAATACAACACCATAATGCGATATTCTTCTCTTTTCACGTGAACAAAACAACTAGTGTCATATGATCAATTCTGAATGAGTTCCATTTAAGAATGTTTGTAAAAACTCTGAATGCCCTTTATGTGCCAACAAAATGACGCCCGACTTTGATGATATACAGTGTAGAGCAACTGCACAACAAACCTTGACATTAAAGCTGGCTGTGTGCCTCCATCCCAACCTTTCATTT
The DNA here is from genome assembly GCF_027744805.1 of Dunckerocampus dactyliophorus. Lineage (NCBI taxonomy): Eukaryota > Metazoa > Chordata > Actinopteri > Syngnathiformes > Syngnathidae > Dunckerocampus > Dunckerocampus dactyliophorus. Next base: position 11,942,214 of record NC_072831.1, read on the forward strand.
TAGCACAATCAGCAGGCACCCTTTCTTTGAACTCACTGGCAATCTTGCAATGAGGCAGACTGGAAATAAATGCGGGCCCAGTCTATTCCCGACAAGCCTGCTTTATTACAGCAAGCACCTTTTTCTGACGTGCTTCCACATCTGCTTGATTATGGTTCTTCATCTGAGGCCATCCCGACTCCTCCTGCAAGCAACAGTGCACATTCTCTGGTCCTAATTAGGCATCTTAGAGTAATTAGACTAAACACAGCCTTCACGCTCCGCACATTCATCAGGCTCTGCTGCAGCCCAAAGGAAATACATGCGCTGCCCATGCATAAATATACACACAAAGGCTCGGACAGACTTATTTCTTAAGGCCCCATTCAAGAGCTGTGAGACAGTAGACGCAGGGGCATATTTACACTGAATGTGTTTCTTATCGTGGACCTCCTGCTGCTGAAGAGTGCAGGCTACAGCGGAGGAAGAGCACCAGATCCATCTGATTCACTGAGGATGAAGTAGTATGAAAGAATATCCCGTGTTGATGTTGACTTTGGGCACTGAGAGGTAGCGACTGGAACACACTCAACCATCAGAGGATCCACTACTAAATCACTGTAAATCCACTTGTTCTCAACCTTGACCTTTGAGAGACATGATGTCTTTTAATGTGAACCAGAGGGATACACTAATCAATACAAATGTGTGTTATACCTGCACAAGTCTGTCACCAGTATCCATAGTTTGTTTGCACTATTGCTTCAATTACATTGTACTGTATGTGGAACCTCTAAAGTCAAACACTACACAGGCTGTACAACTCAGTATCTTTTTTGGGAAAAACACACCTCTAAAGTTACACTTGGAAGTTTGAACCGCCGTAATGCGTGGCAAGACCTCTGCATAACTGAAATGATTAACGCCAGGACTGTGTGTTTAGCTTTTTCTTTGGCTTTTCGCAACATTTATTCCAAAGGAACAAGCCTCAACAAGCAGTGTTAAGGAGAAGAATATACAGTCATGGAAAAAAAAATTATTACATCACCCTTGTTTCTTCAGTTTATTGATCCATTGTAATGCCTGGTACAACTAAAGGTACATTTGTTTGGGCAAATATAATGATGATAACAAATATAGCTCATAAGAGTTTTATTGAAGAGCTGATATCTAGCAACTTAAGTCACTTAATCACTTAAGTTCTTACATGAATAGCTATAGTATTGTACTGCCAAAAGATACTATTAGTTGTATCAGGCATAAACATCGCTATTTAACAAGAGTGTCAAACTAAATGCCCTTAAAAAAACGCCATAACCAAAGAGATTGTAATGAACTGTACCTACCAATGACGATGAGGGTGTAGTTTATGTTGACGCTTCCAAATCCGTTCGTGGCTTTACAGATGTAGGTTCCCGTGTCATCCGCCTCCACCTCCTTGATCTTGAGGCCCATGCGCAGGATGCGGAAACGGATCCAGCCACTGTGGATGTTGCGCCCGTCTTTGGTCCACATTATGAGGGGTGGAGGGTCTCCATCCACTGGGCAAGGCAGCTTGATGGCACTCCCGAGGCGAGCCGTTTGGCGGTGGACGACTTTCTCAGACACCCGTGGCGGTCCTGAGAACACACACAATAACACACACTCTCAGAAAACAAACATTTGAATCTTTCACCAAGCGATAATCTTATCATTTGCACATGGTATAAACCAGTGATTCTTATCCATGGGGCTGTGGCAGGGCCTCCAAAAAATATGTTTTGTACCTGTGGGCCGCAAGAAGCTGAACTGCTGACCTGCAAACATGGACATTTTTTATATTTGGCACTGATTTTGACACTTAATTACGCTTGTACGTTTCCGTGCTCTCTAGGTATACAGTTGCACATTCAGTTTTAAGTTTGCCACAGCAATCTGGGCGTAGATGGAGTGATAAGTTCTCAGCGAATCATCAATCAAGCAGTTCATTACTAGGGTTGGGCGACAAGAAGACAGAACTTGGACACACTCCTCCCTCGCCGAGCAACACCACGCCTTCCTGGCAAAACAAACCAGAGCTGCCCAACGTGGCCCATGCAAAATGAACAAAAACCTAATAAAAGTAGAAAAGTTGAGCAAAAAGGCATAATGTAACAAGAAAAAGCTGAAATGATTGATACTAATAAAAACACAAAGACTTATTTTAAAATATACTGTACGTATAGCATTTTTTAGCCTTTTGAAAATAATAATAAATATCAAAGGGTCTCCCTTGGACATCCCTGACATTAACAGACAAGGACAAGTACATACATGTAAGACAAAAGCAGTGAGCTGGCATTGTCCAACTACAAGCTGGAACTATTAATGCTGCACTCCAGCCGACAAGGACCTTACATATACATATGACAGTTATGTATAATGAATTTGTTTTGGTTTAAGTGGCTAATTGGCATAGTGGTTAACCGTGTCGGTACTTGACACAGAGGACTGTGGTTTGAATCCCAGTCAAGCTAAATGACAATGTATAGCAATATGTTTGATATATTATTATTGTTATTTTTTTAAACAGTACTGGTATGGTTTAATTTATTTTGAACATGCATACAGATTACATTGAAATACTTCATGTTGCAACTCACACTTCCACATGTCCGAAAAGGAGTAGGAAGAAGCAGACCTTATTTAATCCTACACCCTCTCGGTTTCATATCAAAAGGGTTTTCCGCTACATGTAATTGATCGTGGCTGTGCGCCAAAACAAAATAAAAGCCGCCATGCCTAGCATAAATTAGTTGGGTTTTTTTTACTTGAAAACAATTTTAAGTAATATATTGTATGAATGCTGTATAGATACATATATCATATATTTTATGATGCACATTTTTGTAAACTTCCCTTGCCATCCATCCCCCAAATGGATTTAGATCAGGGGAACTCGCAGGATGGTCCCAAAGAGTGACATTAGTCTAGTCAGGCAGGCATTGTGAACTGCAGCATTGTACTGTTGAAAAACCCAGTCATTACCACACTGACGAGGGCCTTCAGTCATGAGGGATGCTCCCTGCCCCTCTGTACTGGAAAGGTTGGGCCCCAAGGTGAAAAAGGTTAAGAACCCCTGCTCAATGTCACTAGTTTTAAAGACCTACTGCACAAAACCAGTAGTCAAAGATCCTCTATATGACAGGAGTGCTCTGTTGTTTGCAAAAAAAAAACACATTAGTCAAAGGTCCTCTATATGACAGTGGCGCTCTTCTTTTATTAAAGACCTACAGCAAAAAAACAACAACAAAAAAAACACAAGTCAAAGATCCTCTACATGATAAGAGCACCCTGCTGCTTTAAAAGCCCGTTTTCCTAACGTGAAAAGAAAACCATCATTACACAACCTGCCGTATCACATGATACTACCATAAAGGCTATGATCATCATTATCATATTTTATAAGTTCCCTCATCTCTCATGGGTTATGAGGGATGTGTATTAATAGTAATAAGAATCTTCACAGGCTTCACAGCTTTTTTTTGTTTTCAGGTCTATTTTGCTGTAACACAGTCGGTCAGTATGGTTGCTTGGCGTCCAGACATGCTGCTCTTATTGATCCTTCCACCAGCTGGAAGTCCTCTGGTTCCGAGACTCTGCAGCTGGGCCCCCTGCCCTGACTGCAGGCGAGGCAGGCAACTACACTGGTGAGGAATAGGACCCCCATGTCGCCGCCCTTCAGCCTGAATACAGGACGGTCATCAGGGACTTTGTCAGCTGGAGTGAGCTTAACCAGCTACAACTCAACACCAGCAAGACAAAGGAGATGATCATTAACTTCCAGAGGAAAACATCTCACTTCACACCAGTGAACATCCAGGGTGCGGACATTGATTTGGTACAGCTACAAATTCCTGGGTGTTCACCTTAACAACAAACTGGACTGGTCTGTCAACACCCACGCCCTCTACAAGAAGGGCAAGGGTCGCCTCCACCTGCTGAGGACACTGAGGTCCTTTGGTGTGTGCAGGACTCTCTTACGGACCTTTTATGACTCTATGGTGGCCTCAGCCATCTTCTATGCTGTGAGCTGCTGGAGAGGGGGCAGCACGGACAGGGACAGGAGCAGGATCAATAGACTGATCAGGTTCTCTGAGAAAGAGCCAGTAAAGGTAGGCACTGGCCAATGGTAAGAGAGTAACCGTAGGCGGTACCTGATCATGTGACAGGAATTGCTGTGGCTGCAGGTGGAGCTGAATAGCAGCGCCGCATTTTACAGAGCGATCAAAGACTTTGACAGGCCTTCTGGCCTCGCTCTGATCGAGATCAACACAACCGTGAGTGACAAGTTTGACAACATGCTAAGAACATGTTCAGAACTTGCTTTGCATGAAACTAGACATCCAGTTGCACACAAGTGACATGTTGTGTTGGTATCAAGGAAGTTGGGAGCAACAGAAAAGTCATCATGGACACAACATACACACACACACACACACACACACACACACACACACACAGTTTAGGGCTCACAGCAGCTCAGTGACTCAACACTCAACAGTCGCATATGTCTGAGAATAATTTTTTAAATTATAATTCTGTGTTTGTTTGTAGAATTCGAATGACATACAGTAGTAGGACAATGTCCTGTCCTTTAGTGGTCTTCGTCCACTGAGGTCAAGTCAGGGGATGTCCAAACCTTTTCCATTGATGGCCACTTACAGAAAAAATGGGATGGGTCTACTTACATTTTGTACATTTAAGATGCTAAAGGTAATCCAATCTTCTTCTTTTCCTTCCGGCTTTTCCCTTCAGTGGTCGCCACAGCGAATCAATTGCCTCCATCTAACACTGTCTTCTGCATCCTCTTCTCTCACACCAACTACCTTCATGTCCTCTTTCACTACATCCATAAACCTCCTCTTTGGTCTTCCTCTAGGCCTCCTGCCTAGCAGTCCAAAACTCAGCAACCTATATATTCCCTATCTCGTCTAGAGACAGTGTCAATGAGGAAAAGACAGGAGACAGAGCTGGAGGTAGCAGAGATGAAGATGCTGAGGTTCTCTCTGGGAGTGACCAGGAAGGATAGGATCAGGAATGAGTACATCAGAGGGACAGCACATGTTAGAGGTTTTGGAGATAAAGTCAGAGAGGCCAGACTGAGATGGTTTGGACATGTCCAGAGGAGAGATAGGGAATATAAAGGTAATCCAATGTTGGTCAATATATGCTAAGCCATCTTTTGTAGGTTTAAAAAAATTCTAGGGGAAACCTGCTATGTCTTCCAGAAACGTCAAAATCACACGTGTGCCAATAATATACACTATACTAAAAAATAGATATATTTTAGATACAAACAGCTGTGAGTGTTACAGTGCACTTGGGTACACTTATAAAATTCGAAGTGTAGTTTCTTTTTAAAAATAGAGGCATAAATAGATTAAAAGAAATCTCTAATTCTGACAAATTGTAGAGTTGCAGAGGGTTTCAGGAGGCCGCTGTCGAACCACAAGTGTAGCAAATGAAATAAAGAATCTGACTGCATTGGCTCCATAAAATAACAGCTTGGTTGGGGGCAGATGGAGTGAGAGCGAGGTAATTTGTCATATTCCTGTCTGATTACCCAGAAATACTGAAACCAGATTGTAATAATTGGACAAGGCCTGTCGTCCACAGTCTGCACAGAAAGGGCAAAGTGTTCTGGCTCTGCTTTTTACGTAGCGTGCAAGAGATCAAAGCTATTGGGGGGGGCCATTGTTGGGTGGGGGGGTTGGTCACACTGCGGCAGACAGCAGCGGCTCTTAATTGGCTCGGGTCTGCTGCCTTAGATCTGGTGTAGTGAAGCGGGCTGAAACACCCTGTGATGGTGTTAGGAGGCCTGCACCACTGCTCGCACATTACCGAGCACCAAGCGAGCCCCCGCTTCTTGCCCCCTGATGGCTAAACAAAAGCCTGAAACACTGAACAGACTAGACAGCCAACGAAGTGCAACCAAACCCTATCGCTAGTCTGGGCCTCAGAACAAATGGTCTGCTCTGGTTGCAGAAAAAACAATGGGGAGGCTAAGTACACATGGCTTCTCCTAAAGCATACAAACACACACACATACACACACACACACGCTCAAACAAACACACACAGTCACATTCCTCTAGAGCATTTCACACTTAATGGTAAACAAGAACTTTATGGATGGGGCTCCAAAGGGGAAGGTGAGACAGGTAACTCCATCTGGTTGTTTTATCACATTGCCAACAGATGGATGTGAGCTGCAGGTTCAACATCTGGACACATGGCTTGACGCTTGATCAAAAATATGTTTTTATATTACTGATTGACTCACAGATATGTTGAGCCATAAGTAGAAAAGTGTGTTCATCCGCAGCCATGCGTTCTATCTCAATGGTCTACAGGAAATTGGAAGTGTCATTGTTTACGTGTGTGAAGAAAATGTAACCGCAGTCTTTCTGGCTGTTGTCAGCTGGCCCATATCTCACCCCTCCGCTACCACAGCAGAACAGACACACACATTGTTCCTTTACCATCCTGCAAGCTCTGCTTTAAGACCGCAATCGGGTCACAGCATTGGTGCCCTGATACTGATCAGTTTATATGGACTGACTTGATCGTAGAAAAATGTGCGACACTCATCCCTCACCAAATCCCTCTATGTTTTTTCTCTCTCTCTACCCTGTAATGTGCCTTTCTATCTCAACCCAACCAATCGTGGCTGACAGCCGCTTCACACTGATGCTCGGTTCGGAGTTTTTTCTTGCCTGTCGCCATAGTATTTGCTCATGTGAGATTCAGCTGGTCAGAAATGTGGTTCATATCTGTCAAGCCTCCCGTTTCCCCGGGAAACTACTGTACTTTGCCTTTCTGTTTATAGTGTATTTTTCCTGTATTTTATTTTCACGAAAAAAAAAATGTGGAGAAGCACAGCTTCCAGTCCGCACGGCAACACTCAACATTGGCATAACACATTTGGTAGCCAGTAAAGTCAGGCTTTCAAAATGAAAACATGCCAGTAAAATAACACATAGTCTTGAAAATACAGGTGGAAAGACCGAAAGACCAGAATTCCCCTCATTTTCCCATATTTTCAAAGGCAAAAATATAGGAGTTGACTGGACTGATATGGTGTGGTTCTCGACCTGCTCCATCTGTACAAGTGACAGGGTATGGCTTTGTTGTACGTTGCCGCTATACTCTAAACATAACATTGATTTGGCTATATAAAACAATTAAAGTAAAGAAATAGGCCTTCACTTGTCTCTCTCTGGGTCATGTATCATATGTTCCTTTCTGATAATGGGAAGAGCAGAAAACCAAAAGAAGTGCTGATGTATGCACCAAAAAACACTAATCTTTCTGTGCTCCAACACCACCCACATCACATTCTTTCTGAAAAATAGTGGTCAAAATAAGAATGTCCCATTGCGAAATTGACCAACAGTTTCTGTAAAAAAACGTGCCTTCAAAGTCACACTAAAATGTTATTAAATGTAGGTTGTGGTGTAAAGTACAACAACAAGACAGCAAAAGCATAATTCCTCTGGGCAGCACTAGTCTGCTCAGGATGACAGTGGCATGGAAAGTTCGGAGAATCTCCTAATGCATTAATTTGCCCCAAAGTAGATCAACAACATTTTGTGAAATGCCCATCCCAAGTGTTTGATGTTGGAGGTGTATCTGCAGGTGGCGACCAGTCCAGGGTGTACCCCACCTCTCACCCTAAGTCAGCTGGGATAGGCTCCAGCTCACCTATGACCCTAATTAGGACAAGCAGTGTAGAAAATGGATGGATGGACTTTAAACCATATCAAAATGCAATGAGCCAACACAGATATTGCATCATATCCTTAATAATACATCAATGGCATACGGTTACTACTGTAGTACACAGTAAGATTTTTTTTAAACATGTGTTCCCACTTGTATTTACAGCCTTTCATCACTGTCATCCTTACTGTGGTGAAGGTATGGTAAATGATATGGAATGTTATACAGGACCCCTCCAGCTCCATACTTTTATAAATGAGCTGAATGCACGAGAAGGTTTTGGCTGGTGCTCCAAGTGTTTGGAATGTGCAACAAATTATTTCCTCCCTCAATCTCCACTCTTTAAAAAAAAAAACTCCTTTGAACTCCCTCTCTGAAAAACAAGGCACAGAGAGGTGCTGAAATCAAGGATGTGGTCTGCATCACGTAATAAGTATTTACGCTTGTGTACATAACCGCTATCCTTGCTTCAATGGGGTCTCTCCTTCTCCTCCTCTTTTTCAAGGGCAGGTTCAGTTAACCTTGGACTTGAAAGCTCTGAAACCACAGAGTCTTTCTGTGCAAATGAGGGGAATAACTTTTTTATCTGCATGACTGAAAGACAAGCTGATCAAGACACCCGGAAGCAACGTTTAATCACAGCATCCTGCTGAAAAACGAACCGGAACTGCTCACGCCTCCCTGGTGTCATGAGGCTGTCTCTTGAGCAAAAAATGGTGCTGCGATGAATGAGAACATGCCAGCTTCACGTCAAACTCAAATTGTTAGAATTGCTAGCTGTTCTCTGAACGGAAAAAGATACACGTGACCATATGGGCTTTCCCGTGTTGCGGCGCTGGTATAGCTCGCCTTATTATAGCCGGGCTCCATGTGTGAATAGAACCTTTCATAGTGCAGGAAGAGGAGGAGGAGGACGCCTGGCGACTCACAGAATTAGCTCTGTTTGTCTTTGCTCGGTTAAGTGATAGAGTATTTTAAGAGAAAGGGGCACATTCAAAAAGTTGCATTCTTGTGACAAAATATATACTTTTTTTTTCCTCCTGAAACCATGTGAGCAAGACATTTCAAGTGCAGTCATGTGGGAAATATGTTGGGAAATGCAAATAAAAAAGATTAGAGACTGTAGTAACGCTCTTAGTTATGAACACCTGCGGATTTGTAATGATCCGCAGATGCTCACAAACACATGCACATAGAAATTGTTATTCTCGCCACTACAAACATGTCAATAAAGGTTGGGCTTGGCTGCTGACAACCACTTTAAGAACCAACACCTGGAACACCAACAACTGGATAAAAAAACGTACACTATCACTTTGCTTGCCCAATGCAGGACGTGGTTACTCAAGCAACATCTGTAAACATCGTCTTGTTAAAAGAGATTTGCTCCTTAATCTGCAGCCAACTGCAAGAATTGGTTGTGCATCAAAGAGCTTTTTTTTTGTACTCTGCCAAAGCGTGCTGATTTGTTACAAAGATAAATACTGTTATGGAAGAGTGTGTCCTTAAATACTGCAGAATTAAAGGCTTCAGTCGTACAATTCAACCAAAGATTTTTGGAAAGAAATGCCTTTATAATTGTAAAAATCTTGAAAGTTGGTCACCATGGGTGATTTGTCACGTGAGAGATCAGCACAACTCACATAACGTCAGTTCAGTGAGCATCTAAACCCAAAATGCCTTTTTACTGGGTTGTCAATTGTCAGGTAAAAAACTATTTTTATGAGCATCAAGCAGGCACACAAAGGGCTTTTTGATATGTTTGTTGTAGACTGTAAATGAATGTCTATTCTGTCATTGGTTTATGTACAGTACATATCAATGTTATTGGGGTGTCCCGATATAACTTTTTTCACTTCTGATATGATATCAGCACAAATCCTACATACTTTTATTACTTATTTTACAGCGTGGAATGTTAGAAAAGGCTTGATCAGGGGTCTCCGACCCGTAGCTTGTCATCTACCAGAAGCTCGCCAGCCGATTTTGAGTTGCTCACCAAAGGGTAAAAAAAAATACTTGCTTCAACTCCTGGTATTTTTATAACTGTTCAAGACAGACATGATGCCTGTATTGAATGACATTTACCACAAAAAAGCATAAAAACAATGGCCGCACTGTTTAAGCAGAGATCTGGTTGGTTAATAAAATACAGTAGGCCTATGTTGCCAGTCAAACAAATAAAACACTCAACAGTTCTTTTTGTCTAAGTAGCTCTAATAGTGATGAAAGTTGGAGACCACTGCACTAGAAAGAAATGCATACTAAAATACAAATTGCAGATGAACACAATTTTTGTTGTTAAAGAAAGTGAATTATGGATACCAACATTTTGTTAATGTTCTGGCAAAACAAGCTTATTCCGCTTTTTAGCGTTGAAATATAGTTGAGCAACTCTGACCTGAAACTTTTAGTGATTTTTCTTTGGCTTTTTGTGTTTTAATGATGCCATCGCAGAAGGATAGGTATCTACTTGGTTTTGATAACGTAGCCCTTGAAGTATGGTCCACCAGCGTGTTTTCCTGCAGCTGAGGAAGGCACTGCCAGTCTGCTTGGTCTCGTATGCAAATTAGATACGCTGTTGGTTGGTAGACACATCTCTGTTTAGGCTGCTCAGCGCAATATGCCGAATTCAACAACAACAGTAATAATTATCATGATAAAAAATAATAACAAGAATAAAATGAACACCATAAAATGTGCTGCATTCTCCCATCCTCTACACGCTGATCATCACATTTGTCACACATCATCAAAGACATGGGTGAATACACATCCTGGATTATTGCTTCAGCAGTTTCTGAAATGACATCTACACTTGTAGGGCAGTTAAGAATGTTACAGCGTTACTACCCGTGCTGGTGTTAAAAACAACAATGTTACTAATTACTTTTTGCCAGTAACAGGTAATCTAATTCATTACTATTTAAAACGTTAGAACACTGTTACCGTCACCGACAGTGAAATGTGGCGGGTTATTGCAGTGTCCCGAGTCTGACAGAGTCACACACAGTCTGACGCCCTTTTTTAAATGTATTCTGACGTTAACAGTGCTTAGTTCCAACATCTCCAACACCGACTCTGCGTCCTCTCCACACCCACACGTTTCCTCATTCTCCACAAATCACACGCAAGGTGCATTCAGGAACATTGGAACTATCAACAGCACACGCCAGATATGTGAAGGTGGATAATTACTTTCCCTGGCAACTAATTACATTTATGAAGCAGTAATTCTATGACTAATTCAATTACTTTTTGGGGAAAGTAACAAGTAACCACAACTAATTACTTTTTTAAAGTAAGTTCCCCAACACTAGTTACTACAAACTTCAAATGTTTTATATTAATCACTATGAGTATAACTACTTAGAAATTAGACTGATATGGAAGTCAAGCAGTGTCAGACTGGGGTTGACTTTGGAGGTTCCACTGTATTTTCTTTCAGGATAAGAGGCAGGGAGACGGATAAAAAGTGCAGAATACTTCCTCCTCCTTCTCCTCAGCAGCAATGTGTTAGACCAACAGACCATGCAAATGCAAACATCACAGAGGACAGCAGTCTAATGGAGCCTACGCTTGCAGGGCAATATTCCATCATGCCCCTCACTGAACCTCAGGCTCAACTGCATAACACACATCAACAACATAAAGGGGAAAAGGAAAAGGGAGGGAGAGCAACACAAGAAACCAAATCTAAAGTCTGTGACCTCACATGGGACTGGAGGGGCTGGTTGAAGACGAGACGATGAAGAGAAGGCCGCAGCTTGGGGAGTGTGTGAAAGGCCAGAACTTTTGTTAGGAGCTGGCTATACATTTCACACGCAGAGATACAAATCAGCATAAAACAGTGCGAGGGGGAGCAAGGTGGCATTAGAGGCTATATTCTGACAGTGGCGGGACGGCTGGGAAGGCCAAAGAATGGCGCCTTTTCTTCACCATTCCAAAGACGGAGCCTGGCAACTTCACCCGGCATGGTAATCAATACCTGTTATTCCCCCCTCTCCACTTTCCAATCAATAGATAAGAGCAGCCGGGACAATGGCTCTTTCTTCGGCACCATCTTGATGTCGGTTGAATGGCAACAGCTTCCGTGGTGGGAATGGTAGCGGCGAAGCGATTAGGTGACTTCAAGAACAGCAGGAGAGGGTGAAACATAGAGAAAAAGGTACGGAGATGCACAAGCACTGGAATAACATCGCCCACTTGTTCTCAGTCAATCTTTATGGAAAAGCAGGCGACCCCTGCAGACTCCATCAAAAAAAAAAAAAAAAAACACTCTGGCGTCACAAAGCTTCTGGAAACATCTCCATCACGCAGCCTGCCCATAACAGGCCCTACTGTGGAGCCTTTGAACTCCAAGCTGCTATATTTCATTAAACTTGACGGCCGTCTCCCGGGCCTGGGCTGCTTCTCGTTGTGGACCCCAGCATGTGTGTGTGCGTTTCTGTAAAGGCAACACGCACCACTGTCGTCTGAAGTTATGGCACACCACAAATCCACGTCCACCCACAATAAATCACCTAGATAGAAATAGATTTATCGAGTTGGGGTCCCTGCAGAGTCTCAACAAAGGTCTCTTCTGCTGACATCATGACGACACTTGCAGCCAAAGCTTTGTCTGTGCAAACAAGCAGAGGTGCTACTCCACACACAATAACTTCGGAATAAGAAGGCTCTTGTTGAAAACATGATCTCCGATTCAACGTGATCACAAGTCGATTTTGATTATATGAAAGGCTCCTTTTAATGCAGGTTAAGGATTCCATAAACAGTTCTTCAAGCTGGTGAAAGTCTGGAATGTCCTTTTTGGAAATTCCTTAACCTGAATAAAAGGGGGCCTTTCAGCTCATGTTTTCTTCTTTATTGGTTGTTCATGCTGAAGCAAATTAATTGATGTCCTAATTTTCCAATGTTCTGCTGACAGCATAACCTTGCATCTGTGTATGTGTGTACATGAACATGAACGGGGGTGTGCAGGGTGAGAAGGGTCCTTCAGGATGCTGCTGGCTTTCCCGTGGCAGTGGGGCCTGTACAGCTCCCGTAGGAAGAGGAGAGTGCAGCCTGTGATTTTTGTAGCTGTGTTGATGACCCTCTGAAGAGCTGTCTTTTCCTGAGCAGTGCAGCTGGCAAACCACACTGGGATGCAGTATGTCAGTACACTCGATGGAGCACCTGTAGAAGCAGACCAGTAGAACACCTTAGCGAGGGTGTTGCTGCTCAAAACCCTCAGGAAGTGGAGTCGCTGCTGGGTCTTCTTGATCAGCGTGGTGGTGTTGGTTCTCCAAGTGAGGTCTTCATCCAGGTGCATTTCTTCATCCTGGTGTTATTTCTTTTGTTTTTGTGGTGTTGAGGAACAGGTTATTGTTGCTACATCATGACAGTTTTTACACCTCATCCCTGTATGCAGTCTCATCTTCCCCTGAGATGAGTCCCACCACTGGCGTGTGATCTGCGTACTTGTACTTGATGATGTGGTTGCTGGGGTGGGTGGGGGTTCAGAGAGTGAACAGCAAAGGACTCAGCACACCTCCCTGTGTTTTTTTTTTACCAGCCTGTTTGGGATAATAGTATTGAATGCCAAGCTGAAGTCAGTGAATGGAAGCCTGGCATAACTGTCCTTGCATTCAAGGTGGGTGAGGGTAGTCTGAAGGGCTGTGGCTACGGCATCTTCTGCTCTATTAGTCCTGTATGTGAACTGGCGGGGGTCAAGTGTGGAAGAGAGTCTATGGGTGATGTGGTTTCTGACCAGTTTCTCAAAACACTTCATAATAACTGGGGTGGGAGCCAGCGGTCGGACGTTATTTATGCTGTTGATGGGGGTCTTTTTGGGACAGGGATGATGGTGGAGGACTTCAGGCAGGATGGGACTGTGGCCTGTATAACTGTGGCGCAGCACCACCAGCCAAGCCCTTGGGTGAGGGTTTGGAGTTGGATGGTTTGCACCCCCTGCCACACCTGCCTTGCGTTGTTGCTCTGGAGGTGTTCCTCAATGCAATATGTTTTTTTAAAAATATTTTTAATATGTCATTTTAAAATGTGAATTTCAATCCAATCTCTCCATTTCCACAAAATTAACTTCGTACTGACCAAAAACACAGCAAATTAATTTGTATTTGTACTGTTTGTATTTGTTGTAATAAATCATATTTGAATTAATTCTAGTTTATATACATGTAACAGTTTGTGATCAAGGAAGAAATAATAACATATAGATACCGAAAATGGTAGCAAAGACAATTTTTCTGTATCCAGCTGCCTAAAGGGCACCAACATCCAGACGTACAGCAAGCTGTTTTGTGTAGATAAGCGACGCAGACTTAAGACGTGTACACGCACTACTTACGTTTGTCAGCAAATGATAGTAATCTGCTACTACTTATGTAGCTACTAACGTTAGCGATCATTAAATGTATAGCAACATATGAGACTGCTTTCGTGTGTGTGTGTGTGTGTGTGTGCGTGCGTGTGCGCGTCATGGACATAAAAGAGAATACCAACACCCAGCTATTTTATTTGGGCCGAACAAAAATGTAATTTGTAATTGTGAAAAATATAGACCTTTTTGTATAATCTGTTCTTTTAAACTACTGTTGGCAACATACGCTAGCCAGTGGTGGTGTTTTTTATAGTTTTTGGTTTCAAGAAATGTCTTTTGGAGCGAGTTGCATGCATCCCTTTAATATACCGATAGTACCGATATACCTGATCGATAGTTAACAAAAAGATAAAAGACAGGTTGTCTTCAGAGTTACACATGCAAACGGTCACTTATACACACCAGTGACCTGGAGAGACCCGCTGGAAAAAAGTGGCTCAAAAGTATGACAAGTTAGCAAACAACTATCAGTTGTTATTTCAAATCCTGAGTTACAAAAATAACATTGTCTTTGTTGTTTTGGATTTTTTTTAAAAAGTCACTTTCTTATAGGGATAGTCAAGTCACTGCTAATATATTTTTACTATTGTTGTACGAAATTATGAAAGAGAACCAGTCATTCAGTGACCTCACTCTGCAACGTTGGTGTGCCTTTGGCCAGTAGTACGCTGTCACAAACGGGCCGCAGTGAGTGGCACTCTGCTGCCTTTATCTCACTCCATTAGGCCGAGGACTGGTGTGCACACCACGACTGAGTGTATGCTTTGGGCCACTTATCTGGGAAGAGGCACCGGGGGGGAAGTCTGGGAATGAAGAGAAAGGCCAGATAGAGTGACAAACAGACTGAGCGACAGGGCGAGTGGTCCCAGCAGTGAGGCGGTGGTGGGGGGTGGACAAATGAACTTGAAGCCATAGAGGAGTGGGTTGTTTTATAGAGGCACATCAGCTAAGATGGCAGAGAGGTCTCCTTTAACACAGCTCATGAGGAGAGGAGGGCCGCATGGGGGAGTGAAAGAGGATTAGGCGGGCCGAGGCGGCGGTAACCAGGAATCCCAACAATCTCACACCCAGATCCCGGGCCTGGGTTCAGCCACATGACCCGCTCTAACAGTCCTCATTCTTGCTCAGAGCAGGGTACCAACAAGCACCTGTTGATAACTGTCTGTCTATATGTTTGGAGATAGATGGACCATTTAGGCCAGTGCAGGACATGTATGGATGCTCAGTCACAAGACTCAGCAACATACAGACATCTATGATGACAACCACTTGCCTGCCATAACAAGGGTGCAGATTTCAACATCAGGTCCAGAAGTATTTGGACAGTGAGCATTTGTACGATGGATTTGAAATAAAGGAATCAAAACGGGGCTAAAAAGTACTGGAACATAAGAAGTATGGTAGATTTTACCAGGTGTGGTTCGTCCCCTTGTTAGTTCAAGACAAATAAAGAAGATAAAAATCTCCAGTTGATACAAGATATTTAATTGGCAGGTGGCAGCTGAAAGGAACACCCAGGGGTGTTCAATCAATATCGAGAAAGGTCTGCTTATGCAATTTTTTTCACACCGAAGGTCCGAACCCCATTTTGCCTTAAACTGCATCAAGTAGACCAGCTCATACGAACATCAAATGTAACTGCACATATCCCTATTGTTTCAATACAACACAATTACTGCCATTGCATTTAAAAGAAAACATGACCAAATGTAACATAAACAATAACAGGTTTAACTCAACAAACAATACAATAAATAAAACAATAATAACAAATAATAATTGAATAAGTGTCACTTTAAAATAAAAGCTGCAACAGTACATCCTCTATTAAAGTCTCAGAATTTCTTCTTATTGTTGGAGTTGACATTTGAATTTGCTTGATTTTGTCACAAAATTCCTCTTTTTATTAACGTTGTGTTAGGTCTCTGCAGCAGAAGCACTCCTTCACAACTCTCCTGTCACTGAAGGGTTTTTGGGCTATAAGCTACGTTATTATCTGAGCTCTCACATCAGACTTCGGTGGGCACTTCCCCTTGAATTATGTGTTTTGTCTCGTAATGGCGCGTCACATTCCCACTTTTGACCAGCACTACAGTTTCAGAGCAGAGACACAGCGGTTTAGCACTGGATTCTGGAAGAATGGACATATATTGGTCCATCCCTGATGGTGATTGGGAAGACCTGGGTTCGATTCTCTCTTGGGCATTTCTGTTTGGAGTTTGCATGTTCTCCGCGTGCGTGCGTGGGTTTTCTCCGGGTACTCCGGTTTCCTTCCACATCCAAAAAAAACCCATGCATCTTAGGTTAATTGGTGACTCTAAATTGTCCATAGGTATGAATGTGAGTGTGAATGGTTGTTTCTCTATATGTGCCCAGGGTGTACCCCGCCTGTCGCCCGAAGTCAGCTGGGATAGGCTCCAGCATGCCCCCGCAACCCTAATGAGGAGAAGCGGAATAGAAAATGGATGGATGGATTTCCAGCTCATTTTTTAATCTATTATGATCCCCAGAAATGTATTTTCGTTCACCCTTTCAATGCCCACTCCGTCTATTTGTATTTGGTCGTACGTTTCTTTTCTGCTATTGCAAAATAGCATTATTTTAGTTTGACTTAAGTTCAAGGACAATCTGTTTTTATCAAACCATCTTTTTAATACGGCCATTTAATCCGTGACTTTTTAAATTAGCTCTTGTTTGTTTTCCCCAGAACAAAAGGCAGTTGTATCATCCGCAAATAATACCAACTTTAAGTCTCTCGTCACTTTACAGATGTCATTGATGTACAAGTTGAACAGTTTTGGTCCTAATATTGACCCCTGGGGTACTCCACACATAATATTTAAACTTGCAGATGTGTATTCTCTTAGCTTTACAAATTGCTTCCTGTTTGCTAGCTAGCTTTTAACCCAATTCCAAACAAATCCTCTGATTCGTACCTTTCTAATTTTGTTGTTAAGATGTAGTGATTAATTGTATCGAAGGGTTTTGTGATATCCTCATGGAATGGCATGGCATGGAATTCACAAGGGCTGCACAGGTTGTTACTGGAATCCTCTTCCTCTCTTTCAGGATGACATCACTGGTAAGGATATTGTTTACATGTTAACCGATACCAGTGCCAAATCGGTACTTTTGAAACGGTGCCCATGCTTAGACGGTGCCCAAACAGATACTTGAAAAAATGGAAAACATACAAATTTTGTCTGAAAACAATGCCTTTTTACTTTTATGAAATTGTGTGTCATGCAAGTTGAACAGAATTAAAAGTACTTTAAATATGTCAGTAATATAATATATATTTTATACATATACCAATATGAAAACAAACTAATACTAAAACAAAGGGAATGTGCTCGACCTGCTGTTAATGTGAATGTTCAGAATTCCGCTGGTCGTGCATACGCCTTGTTTTGCTGTACTCTGCATTTGTGAGAAACTGTAACCTCCTCATTTTTTTTTACAGGCCCATCAACAGAGAGGTGCATCCTGCCACTCCCTTCTCCTCCAAACTTTTGCTGCATTCCTCAGATGAAGCAGACTTTTCATCAGCACATTCTGCACAGTCGGGGGTCCACTGTGGTGAAGCACAATGAAGTGCAGATGTTCCACAAAGTTTATTTGCTGTCACTGTAGGCTGGTTTGAAGTGATGGACAGTGGCGGTAAACATCAGCATTCAAGCCAGACATGCTGTCACCAGTGTGTGTTGTGGCTACCACGCTTGTGTGATAACAGCTCAGTAGGTCTCCATCAGCCCGTCTCCCAGTTGGAAGGCTGAGGACCAGCCATTCTCAATGATGCTGGGGAGTACCAGAATTCCCACCGACAGCAATGGGGCCTCCTGACAATGCAGGAATATTGTCTGGACTCAATCTCTCATTGTGGAGCTGTTGAGATTATAGTTAGTTTCCCCTGATCACCTTTTCACTGTGACCATTTGTTTCCCAGTTCACCTTACCACTCTGCTTGACAAAGATCACTGGCCTCTAATTATCTCTGTCTGTCTGTCTCTTTATTAATTAACTGTTCACAATGCACGATGACTCTAGAGTCCCACGATCGGCCTGATGCCTTGGGCGATATTTGGGAGTTGCTATTCTTAGTGAATGTGGACAGACTACAGCCCACCTGTGACCTTGCACTGGATAAATAGTTAAGTAAAATGGACAGATGGGTATCAGACATTGTTATAAAACTTGTGACTAAATATCAGCCGATGTGAGGGTAATAAGGGGACGTTTTGTAAAATAAATGGCTTTGAAAATTGTTTACTAAGCATTACATACATGAAGGACAACCCTCAGTAGTTGGTTTGCCACTCTGACAAACTGAACCACTGTGGAGGACTGCAAGAAAGTAAAATGACAACAACAACCTTTGATTTGTTTGTATTCGTAATCATTTTCCTCATAGGGAATAATAAAAATAGAATAAATACACTCTAGAGGGTTCACCACTAAAAAAATTAAAATACTGTACAAATAATGTCTTAATTAACTTTTTGTTTTGTTTTATTGTCATTTCCATATTCTCTCTGGCTTATCATCCACCAGTGGTGAACAATCAGGGCCAGCAACGCCTTCTCTGCTGGCCTAAGCGCTATCAGAAACACTGACCTACATTTACAACTTCTATTTTAGTATTTGTATTAATTTGTTCCCAGCAGTCTATTATTTTCATATCGTAATGTGTCTCTTGGCTGCATTGCTTCCTGTAGTGTATGTGTATGTTAGATTTTTCTTGTCCAATCAGATTTCAGCTTCATGCCATGACAATATACAGTGTAAGTGTCTTCGTCTGATGTGAGAGCGTGGAAAATAACATCGCTTAGAGCTTAGTATCACAAATCTATGAGAGTCATAACACATTCATTTACAGCACAGCAACGTGCAAATGATTGTTCGCTAAGAATTATATGAATATTGGAGCAAAACCAAAAAATCTTTCACTGACGGGAGAGTTGTGAAGGAGTGCTTCTGCTGACCTTACACAAAGGTAAACAAAATGAGGAATTGTGTGACAAATTCAGGCAAATCCCAATGTCAGCTACAACAATAACAAACAATAACAAACAACAATATGTGAAACTTTACGAGACTGTACTGTTGCAGCTTTTCATTTAAAGAGACGCTTATGAAATTATTTAATATTATTTTTTCAGAAAAAATGGTGAAGTTTTATTTAACTTAAAAATAAGCCACTTGTGTTCATTTCATTGTTTGTACAGTCAAACCTTTTATTATTTTTGTGAAATTTGGCTCTGTTATCTTTTAAATTCAATTTAGGTTTGTGAATCTTTGGGGACATACACTGTACCCTCCTCCGCCTGTCGGCATAACAGTGAGGCGTGGCTTGCCGTGATGCATATGCATTAATTATGCTAAAAAATGTAGCGTAACTAATTAAATACATTATTTACTGCCGAACGTGCTATTTTTGACAGTCCTATTTATGAAATAAATGAAATGTCTGAGAAGTTTGTATTCAAAAATGTCCACAATTGTCCACAATCAGTTGGGAAGCACTGGCGTAGAGATTTGTAGTTTGAAGTTGTTAAGAGACAATTTATTTGAAGATAAAGGGTTAACATGGGCTCCAGCATACCCTCGCGACCCTAGTTAGGATAAGCGGCACAGAAAATGGATGGATGGATGGATAAAGGGTAACTGGTTTTGTTATTTAGTAATAATGGTATTCATTCCAAATTCTGTAATGCCACGCAGAGTATATTGCATTTGTGTATATTATTGATGGTGTGTATAATGGCAACGTGACAGTGGTAGTATTAAGAGGTGAGCTGGGTCGCTTACGTCCCCGCTGAAGGGCCAGGTACCAAATGCACCGCAACAGTCATCCACAATAACCTTTTAAGAGGGTATATACACACAAAACGCCCAAAAAAGTAAAAAGGAAATTGAACAATGTTAGTTATCTTATGCCAAGCTACCTTTTCTTGTGATAACTCGTTTTTGTTTCTGTTTCGTTTGTTTGTTGTTGTTTTTTTACTTTTTAGGTTGACTTGACAGTTATATCCAAGGGTCCATTGTAAATCAGTTTGTCTGTGGTATGCATCAGATTACAAGCTACAGGAACTGAAAATAAAAAGGTATTTGAAGTTTGTCCTCCCATCTGTTCTGTTTATCTGGCCCAGTGGAAGCAGCTACTAGAGTTTAGCACTCTCTAATATTCGAACAACGTTACCAAAGAACAGAGCGTTTGTTTTACCTTCACACACAGAAGCCAAGTTAATCATGCATTGCAAAAACATGTGCTGAGGGTTTTTACACTAATACCTCATGGGCATGGAAAATATGGAGTTGGTCACCCCTTCTGTAGCAATAAGAGCTTCCACCCTTCTTGGAAGTCTTTCTATAAATGTACTGTATACCATTGGGAAATTGCATCCATTCATCCAGAAGATCATTTGTCAGGTCAGAGGTTCTGATGATGGACATGACAGAGGGCGTGGGTCACCATCACTGTTCTAGTTTACCCCAAAGGTCCAAGGGTTCTCAGGCTCTTCCACATTAAACTAAAAAAAAAATGCCTTCATGGACCTTGCTTTCAACAAGAAGAATTAAGATTCAGGAGCAACTAAGAGGTCTACGGTGTGTCTTAAGACTTTTGTCCAAATAGTGTAGTTCTACTACAGAGTTTCTGATGACCAGAACAGATACCATCAGATACTCATATTTTCTATGACTCATCCATGCTTAAACGCCTTTTAAACAGATAAATGAATCACAAAAATAAGTTGATTGAGTATGAATGGAGCCCACATGTGCCAAGTTCATCCAAGCTGCAACTGCTCCAAAGCTCAAGTCACATCCTTGTGCATGAGGAAATGCAATCAATATCACCGCATGGTGCAGTCTGGGATTGCTGTAAAGCCTTGCTGTAACGTATGACAGATTATGCTCCGTGCACCTAAAAATGATTATTCCTCCCCCATCCTGTTCCATGCTGTTAAAGCAAGGACCCATTTTTCCATTCATCACAGATGAAAAATCAGGGTGTCCTCGCTTATGCTGCTGCAGTGTTAGGAAAATACATTACACTTCGGCAGTGAAAGCTCCTATTTTGATGAACTGTGACAAGCATTCGCCCACACCAAACTCTTTAGAATCTCAATCAAAGGGGACAATGCTCCAAGAATTTCAGAGGACGCTCAAAAGAATCGCTAATGAAAAAGAAAATGGGAGTGAAAAAGCCAAAAAGCTATGTGGGGTCTCATTGAAGCCCATCGGAGGTGAACTGAAAGGAGTCTGATGAGGAGGATGGAAACTGAGAGGAGGGTGTGTGGAAGGCTGCAGAGGCCTCATTCAATATTTTGTTATCCCGAACGTTCCCTGGCTCGGCTTTCTTCAGGACAAGCCAAGCCATCGCTGTTTCCACTGCCATAACTTTCAATCAACCTTTAACTGCACAACAGGAGGGTTGTTGTGTGTGTGTGTGTGTGTGTGTGTGTGTGTGTGTGTGTGTGAGTTGCCAGGACAACAAGTGATTTCTAATGAAACCCCCCCCCCCGGAGAGAGGAGGCAAAAAACGCTCAGTGAGAAAAACATTTACAATCTTTTCCAAAGCATGATGTACATCAGGTATCTTGACCTGATTTGTCCTTTATGATAATGAGACTTTAGAGCAGCACAGCAGGCTGTGACAAGTCTACCAAACAAACAATCCCAGGAGTTGGCAGCTTGTGTTGCTGCAGTTTAAATCAACCTTATTGAATACCATCACAATGACAACTGTAGGACCCAACCTGCTGCGCCAAGGCAGCATCTTGAAGGCCACCATCACTCAATATGAACAGCTTTTCTCGAGGATAGAAAAAGCTTGTCAAGGTTTTCAGACATTGCATACTTGCGGGGCGGGACAACTTGAAGGCACAACTATGAACTTGTTGCATTATCTTCAAAACAAAAAAAGCCATTTCTCTTTTTATTTTATTTTCTACATAGCACCAAATCATCAAAATAAGTCATGTAAGGCTATCCTTTATACAGAAGGGGTCTACACCTTGTTCTTTTATTAAACAAACTATATAGCCTTATCTTACTTATCTTACTTACAGTGGTCACCAACCTATTGGAGCCCAAGATCTCTGTGATAGATATTTAAAGCTTTGTATGTAAAGACAAAGGTTTGTGTTATTATTGGTTGTTGGTGTCAACATTTCAGCTTTTTCTTATTGTGCCTTTAACTCTATTTTTACCATTTTTGCTGTTTTTTAAATTTGATTTTGTTTGTGCAGTGATGCAATGACAAATTAGCCACGGTCCGCACTTTGTGCCCTACTTTTGTGAATCTTCATCGGGATCGGAGTCGTGGCGTTGGCTCTATAAGCAAACTACAAATCTATTTGGCTCGTTGGCTCAGTGCCATTGGCGAGCCAAGCAATGGTGGTTGAGGGGAGGGGCTGCGTTACACCAGTCAGTCCTAATGAGCAGTGTTTTTTGGAGGTGCACATCTATGGAGTTATATTTGTGCCTTAATTCTGAGGTAGCAAAGGCTGATTTTGAGCCACAACGTGAAATAATTACTGTTGCGTGAGCAGGCACATCACTGCACGCTGACTCTCTCCTTGTTGCTCAACCTGTGAGTGCGAGGCGAGTGTGTGCGCTCATGGTACCTCCGGTTGGCTCCTGGCTGGAACTTGTGGGTTGCGTGCCTGGAGAGTGGCAAGGCGTACGGGTGTGTTCAGTTGTCAAAATGCGCGCCTGTTGGTCAATCTCCAGGAGGGGAGGGCATCCATCCATCCATTTTTTATGTGGCTTATCCTTATTAGGGACGCGGGGGTATGCTGGAGCCTATCCCAGCTGACTTTTGGCGAGAGGCGGGGTACACAATGGACTGGTCGCCAGCCAATCGCAAGACTAACAACCATTCACACTCACATTCATATCTATGGACAATTTAGAGTCACCAATTAACCTAACATGCATGTTTTTGGAATGTGGGAGAAAACCGGAGTACCCGGAGAAAACCCACGCACGCACGGGGAGAACATGCACACTCCACACAGAGATGCCCAAGCAGATATTCAAACCCAGGTCTTCTCGATCTCCTGACTGCGTGACCAACATATTGATATCAGATATGGAGCTGATATCAGCAAAAAAAACGAGTATCAGCCTGCATCTAAAATTTCCGATATTGGCACTCCGATACAGTATAAGCAGTCGATTCCAGACTCCAGTCCAGCACGTCTATTCAGCAGTGGCCGGATAGAGCCCGTATGATCACAACAACAGCGTATGCTAATGTGTTAACCAAGTAGCAAGTAGTAGGAATGATGTCAGCCATGTGGCAGTGTTTTTCGTTAAAATCTGAAAAATACTTGCAGTGCAAAACTTGCCATGCACAAGTTTCCCGTGGTGGCACAGAACTGGGGAAATTTAATACAACCAACCTCATCATGCATTTGAAGCAGCATTACACAGGAAACTCCCATGGGACAACTAGAAGTCATTAGCTACAACAGAAGAGAGCGAGCCCCTGTCAGAGGTGAGTAATGTCGGGTTTAAACGCTTCATAGAGCACCTCGAACATTGCTACATTATGCCTAGCTGACATTACATTGTCCATAAAACTAGGGGTGTGACGAAATATCAATGTATCAAACTACTGCGGTAGTTAATCCTACGATGGATTAACTATCAAATCTCCGCTTGGGCATCTTTGTGTGTAGTTTACATGTTCTCCCTGTGCGTGTGTGGGTTTTCCCAGGTATTCCGGTTTCCTCCCACATTCCATAAACATGCATGTTAGGTCAATTCACGACTCTAAATTGTCCATAGGTATGAATGTGAGTGTGAATGGTTGTTTGTCTATATGTGCACTGCGATTGGCTGGTGACCAGTGCAGTGTGTAACCCGCCTCTCGCCCAGAATCAGCTGGGATAGGCTCCAGCATACCCCTGCGACCTTAATTAGGATAAGCAGCATAGAAAATGGATGAATGGATGAGCTGTGAGCCAAAAATTACACCGTTGTTCGAATGTGTTAAAATGATCACCAAAAACCAGGGTGGACAGCTGTGGGTCATAAGTGGGGACAGAGTCAGAAGGTGGGGGCAAGAGGGGCTGCCTCCACACCAAGAAAAGAGAAAACAAAGTAAGAGGCATAGAAAGAGGGGTTGCGCAAGACAAACACTTCACACTGCGGCGCTGTAGTGTTATTGTAAGATCCCATGTACGGGTCAACCCCAAGCCCCCACGTACGGGCTCCCTTCCAGCCCTTCCGTCCACTCTCTCACCGGCCATGAGTGTAACACGGCAGAATGACGTCTGCTGTCATCTGTCGCCAAACCAAGCAGTTGTCAATGAGCACAAATGGCTGCTTCATATATACGTCAGCTCGATCATACAAGTCAGACCGGGACAGCATGTAAACATGGTTAGCATCTGAATAGTGACTGTCTGACACGTTTATTGTGAGGTTAACTGGAGCATTTCACTCAGTCCAGATCCATTGAGCCAACAGGAGGAGTGTGTGTGGTCTGAAAACATCCTGAGCCCAAACAAACTAATGGATGCAGCCTCCTCATTCCCAGAATAAAAACTTGTAAGTATTAGCATACAGCTGACAGAGATAAACACACCAAGTGGACAATGCCTTGTTGAAACTGCACATGAATGCTAATTGGAGTGCCCATTTAAGTCAGTCAATGAGTGAGTGTTGCTAACAGGGATTATATGACCCCTCTTAAGTAAACACCAAGTGACCTCCATTATGACTACTTATCACAGCTACAGCCCTTTCCTTTCTTTCCCTGTGAGGGGTGAAGTCTGACACATTCCTCTCCTGCCAACTGCCGGGGTCAGCGGTGTGCGCTGATAGACGGGAAACATGGATTGTTTTCGTGGTGAGAACAGAAAGGGAGGCATTGGGGGGAAAAACAAGCGTATTACTCCCCCCTCTGGGAGATGTAGAGCCGGGTTCTCAAAAATGGTTTCATTATCAAGACTTTTTCGTGGGGCAATTTGCTTAATAATACAAGCTCGCACACTCAGAAATAAAAACAGTGCCCATCCAGTGTTGTTAGTTCTTCTCACGCACACCTTAAACGACGGCGCCTCCGCTGCTGTGAGCTGTCGGTCGGTCCCGTCTACGAGTGCTTAAAATTAATTAGCCCTGCCCCGTCCAACCTGGGGGACCATCACATCATAATCCACCCATTGTTTGTCGCAAATGGACCGCCAGGCCGTAAATAGGGGCTAAGCTGAGTTGAGAAAGATTGAGGAGGGGTGAGTAAAGGTCAGTCCATGCCTTGTTTTAACAACAGCACATTAAGTTAACTTACTTCCTCCGGTTTTACAACGGTAATAAAGGGGAGGAAATGCAGAGAGATGCTGACGGTCTGCTTTGTGTGATGATGTATCAGTCCTACACATGTAGCCCAACCAGAAAATGAGTGACGTTTGCCTTCCTGAACCCCTAAAAGGAATATTTAGCATAAAGCACAAGGCAAGCTATTCTTTCTGTCTCCCCCTTCCTCTCAAGACTAACTACTTGGCCCTTGCTATTCAGGAGATATTCCAAAAGGACTTTGGGGCATTGAGTTACTTTTGAATCTCGCTTCATTATGCGTAAAGGAAATGGAAAACTCAGCGGACGCTGCCAAATGGCCTTGTGATTTTAACAGCCATTGGCACATCATGCATCACAATACCTCCTTGTTATGAGAGCGTGAGGTAACGGTGCTGTAAAATGTATATTTTCCGACAGGGCTGCAGAGTGTGCGCTAAGTTTGTCCAGATGGCTCCAAAGGTAGAGAAAACGTGTGTGTGTGGAGTTGACACACACACACACACACACACACACACAGCTGTATGTGATGCAGCATTTGTTTGTTGCTCGTTGGAATGCAAGGAAACGATACATGTTGTGAGCCAGTCAGTGGAGACACCTGGATTTCACCCAGCACACATAAGTCTGTCATAATTTATAACTATGTGACAATACAGGTAAAGTGTAACACTGTAACACTGTTTGAAAGTCCTTTATGCTTCACTGATAATGTTGTTTTCGTCAAGCATTGTAATTTCACACTTTGTCCGGCAGTCCTTGAACACACCATCGGTGCGTGCTGTGACTGGCAACAATGTGACTCCAATTCCATCTGTTCATTTATCATTTTACTTTGTCATTCATTCAACATTCATTCAACACAGCAACTGGTTAAGCAAACATTGGGGTGGGTATTTCACTAAAACGAGTAGTAGTAGTTTCGACATCAGATGCCCTTCCTGCCGTAACTCTGGCCAGGAATCAAGCCCATGAAAGGCAGAAACTTGCACCGTTACACCACCATGAATAATTAAAACTTTTAAATACTGTTTTTAATGAGATGGGAGAATGACTGTGTGAATGTTCTAAACTCTTGCTTCAATGGAAGCATTGAACTGAATGGAATAATGCTGCTTAGAGGAGTTGTGCCATAGCTGTTCTTCCTTAGTGTAGATTGAATCAACAGCACCTCTGCTGGTTGCAGACAATTAGTGCATCAACTGCTTCAATGCACAATTAATCAAAAATGAACAATCGACAAAATTCTTCTTCGTGGATTGCTCGGCTTGCTAGGAATCCCGGCTGACCAGGTACTAGAAATAGTCCCTGTTAGTACCTCTTGTCATATTCCGAGTGCAGCCATGTCCAGTTGCAGTGGTCCGGGCCTATCACCATATTAGACACTGTGCTGGGACACATCACTGGGCACCTCCTCCAGGGCTACTCGGGGTAGCGGAGGCACCACAGAGGAAGTGCAAGGGTTTCTATAATGGAAGGGGGGGTTCTAAAAAGGAGCCAATTCTCGCTTGGCCAGTCGCAAAGTCTTTCCAGTGTGGAGGGGGTGGGGATAGGGGGTCCATATGTTTGTGTGCCACAAGGACAGGGGGTGTGTGGGATCAGATGTCGCCTGATGATTGACAGCAACAGGCTTAAAATGCTTTCGCTGAAAACTTACAGCCTCCTCTTTGGCTGCATTGTTTTGCTAACAGTAGGAAAGCGACACGTCCAATGTCCTTTCACTGTTTCCACACATAAGTCAAAGGAGGAGGAAATGGGTGAAGAGGGGGGAATCTGGCCTATATAATTGAATTTACATTTGTCACAAATGTCATCATGCATTGTTAAACTTTACAGGAGCCATTTTACAGTCTCTCTGAGTCTCGCTTTGCTGCAAAAAGCGGGTTTGAGTCCGAGCCGCCGACTGTATTTCGCATGCTGTCAGTGTGGAGCTGTTGTAGTTGGACTGTAACACGCAGCTCACTGTATCACAGCCGCAGGAACTTGTGTTTACTCTGCTAGAAGACGATCATTCAACATCATCCAGTAGTGTCTGCCAACTACATATCTGTCAGCGCATCTGCAAGACACACTTTGACAGGAAAATGATGAAGAGGCTTTCTTTTTATTCTTTTCGTCTGACACAGGACCAAAGTAAAGATTCATGCGGTGGAGCCCGCTTGGTATCCCATCTGTTCATCTGTAAACACACAAAATTGCCTCTCTAATCTTATTTAGCCTTCACGACTTGTTTACTCTTGGTGTAGTCGTGCCATGAAGACGTGGTCGTCACGCTGTGAATGAGGCATTGTCTGCACACCAGCAGCTCTAACCCCCCACCCCCACCCCCTACACCAACGCCACTCCTCCTCACCAAGCCTCCTTTCCTGCATCCCTGGCGCCACATGCAGGTATTGTACCTATCAGATGCCTCTATGAGCTCACCAGCAGGAGTTTGTCTGAAGGGCAGTCCACACCGGAAAGTTTTCAGTTCAAAAAGCCCTTGTTTCAGCCTTTCATCCACACGGCAACAACATTCTGGGTGCCCTGAAATGGTATTTTTTGAAAACGGCTTCCAGAGTGGGAATACCTGATAACACTGGCTTGTCGTTGCCTTACGGACAAGCAAACCCGCTACTTTCTGAAAACAATGACATCACTGCCCCATCGCTGTCACATGACCAGAAGTGAGCGGTTGTGTACTGCTGCCGTAAAGCCAACACAATTGTGACTATTTACTAATCAGACACTGGATTTTTTTTCAACATGCCAAAACCCCCCCCCCCCCAAAAAAAACGGGAGCGTTCCCATGTGGACAGGGCCTGGGAGTGGCTGATATGTCCCCATATTATTTTTCAACCATTTTCATCTCAGAGGTCCCACAACAGTGTATACTGCAAGCATGTTGACCCAAATCTAGCCTTGATGCTGGAATTTACTCCTTTCAGGATTGTGTTTGTAGCTTTAATGCTAATGAGCTGTGTTTGAACGTGTAGCTCCAAGAAGTGCTATTGTTCACTACATCCACTTTTTACATATACACTGTAACTCTGCAGTTGTCCAACATGATAGATGCAATTTATCATATCCAACAACATAACATAACAACATGACATTAACATAACATTAATGAGTGGGACAGGAGGACACGAACATTAGCAAAACTAGCATAGCTACGTGAGCTACAGTGCTAACATTACAGTCACATGTTTACATCATGCTAGGCTAGCCTGAGGAAAAACAAAATTGGAAAATTTACAGCTTGCATGTCTGTAGCTGACTAGTAATGAGAAAATTAGTTGAGCTCCAGGTATTATTTTAAGATGTGTAGCGAAGCCTCCTATGTTAAGAAGGCTTATACCTGGGGCAAGCTCATCTAACTTAGGGGCAGGTCATGTCCATGAGGAAGGAGTTCTTTTTCTTCATCACGTCATGGAAATAAAACGGAACTTCAAAAGCGACCGTTTCAGCGCCTCTTTTCTCAAAAGTGCAGCAAATAAGAAAGGGAGATGACAGACTTTGCTTACTTTTGTGGCTCATAAACAGGCTGATGGGACATATATTATAACATCACTGAAAAGTCAAGTTTACATAATTCAAGATTCAAGATTCAAGAGAGTTTTATTGTCATGTGCATGGTAAAACAGCAGTTATACCATGCAATGAAAATCTTATTCTGTTCATTCTCCCAAGAAAAGAAAGAAAACAAATGAAAGAATAAGAACATAAGAAACATAAACACATAAACATATATACCAATAAATTAAGCAACAACAACAGACGAGACATTAATACAGTAAATAATACAAATAAATAAATAAATAAAGTGCTATGAGTGTGTGCGTGTGTTGCGTGCGGCGTGTGCGAGTGCTTCGTTGAGGAGCCTGATGGCCTGTGGGTAAAAACTGTTTGCCAGCCTTGTGGTCCTGGACTTCAAACTCCTGTAGCGTCTGCCTGACGGTAGGAGTGTGAATAGTGAGTGTTGTGGATGTGTGCTGTCCTTGATGAGGTTGTGTGTTCTGCGTAGGACTCTAGATTTATAAATGTCTTGCATTGGGGACCTATTTATTCAACAAAGCTCAGTTTTTCCATTGGCCTTTGACTTGCGCCCTTGAATTGAATCAGACATGCTTGAGCTTGCCAGTGATGCTGAGTGAAATCATAAAAATGGCAACCATGTCTTACAGGGCGACCTGTTGACAAGCATGTTGTGTTTGTAAAGCGATGTGGGTGAAATCATAGAAATGGCATCCATGTATTATTGAGGGATCTGTTGACAAGCATGTTGTGTTTGTAAAGCTATGTATTGACTGGCACTATAAACTGCACTGTGGTCATATGCTGATCGTGCACCCACGCGCGCGCACACACACAGGCTTGATGTGAGACAGTTGGCGGCCAGCTAGCTGCAGGAGAGCTGGACTCTTTACACAGGCTTGTGTTCTTTCACCCTGGGAAGCTGATGGATGATGTTTGTTTGGTTTAGCGCTGGAGAATGTGTGCGCGCGCACTCACGCACACACACACATTAGGCTTGCCCTTCTCTCATTCCCCAGCCCCGTGTTGATTTTGGGCTCCTTTTAGTTGTTTTTTTTTTTTTAACTTACTTTTCCGTCTCTTACTTCTCTGTGTGAAAACATTAACTGAGACGTTCTCCCCCCGCATTCGAGCTCAAGTTCTAATGAGCCATGAATGTGGAGTTCAAGCATCACAATAAACCAAAGAAAGTTCACCACGTAGCTCTCACCTCGTGCACACTCGATCAGTACCACAGCCTTCAAGATGAACAGCACGATGTTCAGGACTCCCATACTGTCCAAACACAACTTCAGGCTAGCTAAATCTGAAAGACACATGGACGCAATGTGAAATTGCTAATGGAAAATATTAGCAGGAGTGTAAATGTCTCAAAGGTATGATTCACGTTCACAAACAAGGCTCATCCTGTATTTATGTAAATTTTCCATCTCAATAGCACCTTTATTCCGACCTGTTACTTTGGTTGACCTCGAACTGCAGTACAGGGTCAGTGATTGGTTCAGTATGTTTTAAATGATATTGAAAAGTGCTCATATACTCTTCAAATAATCACGATATAATATTGTTATAATGTGGGGGAATCGTGGCTAGAAGTGGTGACATGATGTGATATGAGGTCATCCTGATTTGAGTGAATTTTGTTTTTTACAAGTCAGTTAACATAATAACAAATACTGTAGACAATGTAATAGGTCATGTGGAACAAAATATAAGTCAATGTAAATAACAAACCTGAATGTTGATTGAATTAAGTCAAGCTCGCCTCTTGACAGTTTTCGCAAAAGTCCGTGATGAGTCCATGAATCAAAAGTGACAATTCCCGGTCCTTCTCCAAACCTTCTCGGCCAGTAAACCTTGTATTTGATACAAAAACAACAAACTAAAGAGACTGAAGCAGAAATGTGTCAAAAAAAAAAAAAAAATCAGTCCACTGTTCTTCAAGCCGCGAAGACCAACAAGTGACTCGTGCCGTGCACAAGCTCCATGGGCGTGTGCGCGCGGAGGCAACTGGCCAATCAGAGACGGCGCAGATGTTAACCTTTTCAACGCCGGGTGGCGCACACAGTAGATACAGTACACCAGGGGTGTTCAAAGTGAGGCCCGCGTCACAGTGCAAAGATAGAATTAAACAAAAATATCCTGCAAAAATGGGAAACAACAAAAAGTCATAAAATAATTGGGGGAAAAGGAATTTTTAAACTAATAACAATCTTGGGCAAATTACTTTTTACTTACTTCCTAGTTATTTTACTATTTACTCTATCAAAAAAGAAATTGAACTGTAACGTAATTCCTTCTTTATAAATGTAATTAGTTACCAGTTAATTTTTTGAATTGCAAAAATGGGAAACACAGAGCAAAAACGCATAATGTAATGAGAAAAACTGAAACTGAATAGTAATAACTAACAGTGTTAGGTAAATTACTTTTGACTTACTTACTAGTTACTTTACTAGTTACTTTGGGAATTGAATTTGCAGGGAATTACTCCTTCATAAATGTAAGTAGTTACCAGCTACTTTTTTTGAAACCCCATCATATGTAAAGAAATTCAGATTTAGCTTTGCAATGGCTGCGCGGTTGAGAGATGTTTCGTGAGGTTCGGGTGAGGGCTGAGCTCATGACTTGCAATTTTCTATCAAAAGGGGGCAGTGTTTTCTTGTTGAATAGCTATTTGGCTTCCTGTGTAGTAGTAGTAGTAGTAGTAGTAGTGGTAGTAGTAGTGAATAATGATGACTGAAGTAAGGTCGGAATCATGAATACGAAGTGGATATCAATGCATAATAACGTGCCACAATAACGGTATTAGAAACACTATTCTTTTTAATGCAATTATTCCCAACACTAAAATAATAAAACACAGCTTTGTCTTTATATTTACACATATACAAATACACATACATACAGTCTATATGTGGAAGAATTTTGGCGCACTCATCTTTGCAGAATTGTTGTAATTCAGCCACATTGGAGGGTTTTCCAGCATGAGTTGCCTTTTTAAGGTCATGCCACAGCATCTCAATAGGATTCAGTTCAGGACTTTGACTAGGCCACTGCAAAGTCTTTATTTTGTTTTTCTTCAGCCATTCAGAGGTGGCCGGGTGTGTGTATCACAGCAAGTCTTCCAGGTCCTGAAGCAGCAAAACGGCCCCAGACCATCACACTACCACCACCATATTTTACAGTTGCTATGATGTTCTTTTTCTGAAATGTGGCGTTACTTTTATGCCACATGTAAAGGGACACACACTAAAGTTCAACTTTTGTCTTGTCAGACCACCGAGTATTTTCCCCAAAGGTCTTGGGGATCATCAAGATGAGACAAGCCTTAATGTTCTTTTTGTTCAGCAGTGATTTTCGTCTTGGAACTCATGCAGGCCGTTTTTTCCCAGTGTCTTTCTCATGGTGGAGTCATGAACACTGACCTTAACTGAGGCAGGTGAGGCCTGCAGTTCTTTGGATGTTGTTGTGAGGTCTTTTGTGACCTCTTTGATGAGTTGTCCTTGCGCTCATGGGGTACTTTTGGTTGGCGGCCACTCCTGGGAAGTTTCACCACTGTTCCATGTTTTTGCCATTTGTGGATAATGGCTCTCACTGTGGTTCACTGAAGTACCAAAGCTTTAGAAATGGCTTTATAACTTTCCAGACTGATAGATCTCAGTTAATCTCAGTTATGTTTTAATAGGGGGACAATCACTTTTACACACAGGGCCATGTAGGTTTGAATTGTTGAGTATAAAAACTACATTTTGTGTTGTGTTGTATTGTCATTGACAAATATTTAAATTTGTTTGATGATCTGAAACATTTAAGTGTGACAAACATGCAAAAAAAAAAGAGACCTCCATGAACGACTGACCAATCTTTCAAAACTATACTGCAAAAAGACCAAATTTTTCCAATACATACTTAAAACAGCAGCGCATTCTTACCATATAGGCTGAGTGAGACTGAGGCGGAGTCACTTTGCCACAGTTTGGAAATCCCTGTCAAAGATGATCTTTCATAAGGGTTTCTTCAGTACATCCTTAAAAACAAAGTGCTCCTGTCATATAGAGGTTGGTAAAATATATTGCTTATTTTAATTGATACATTTATTTATGACTATTAGCCAAATGGTGAGGTAACAATTTTAGGGTATGACTGAGCCTTGCACAGACATTGTGTACAAAATAATGAAGCTTTCTGAATATCCGATCCCCCCAAAAATATCTGAATACTAGCATTGATCTAAACAAAGGCTTTGAAAAAGCTCTTTTTGCTTTGACAGTGCAGTATTCAGTTTTCTATGGAAGAGTCTAGCAGCAGGATAGTTGTCAGACCCTCCAGGCCACCAATCAGATGGATGGACAGACATATAGACGTCACTATGCAACATTATTGTAGTGTAATAGATGATAGTGTACCAGTGCCGCCACCTCGTGGTTATAATATGACATCGTCCAATTGCCTGCCCTACTTCAGGATAGTACTTTTTGGGTTTACTTGCTGATAGATAGATAGATAGATAGATAGATAGATAGATAGATAGATAGATAAATAAATAAATAAATAAATAAATAAATAAATAAATATTTGTGTTGCGTTGTGTTTATTTTACAAGACGCTTTTGCTCAGTTCCCATGCATTCAGGGGACTTGACATTTGTTTATTTAAAGCAGGACAGGTTGGAAAAGATTACTTTAAGTCAAGTATGGCTCAAAGTATAAAAAACTGTATTTTCTATTTTAACAAATATATGTATATATTATGGTCAACCTTTTTTGACAGAGTTGTTCATCACTAACCTAGATGTGATTGTGCCAAATTAACAATACAAAAATCAATACAAAAATACAGTCAGGATGATCCATCAACTTCTTTAAACCAGAAAAAAGTCATTTATTTCATTTTACATTGCATTTGAAACTATACAACATTGTTTTGTTCAAAATTATACACAGTTCCATCAAGGAAATGCAGTGGCATCTTATAAAATAAGACCAAGCTCTGAAATAATAACAAGATAGCCCACCCCGCCATTAAATTACTGCATGATTCCCTGTTTATATACATAAAACTGATATAACACCATACGCCGTTTTGATTCTTTATAAAAGAAAAAAAACATACCCTTTCAAAGTAGTTTCTAGATAGAAGACAATAAGACTGATCCAACAGTAGTGTGTGTTCCTGATTGTGTTGTGCCTGAGAAGCTGCTTGGAGTCACAGCAAGAATGACAAGACGTCCACTCTTAATGTACCGATAATATAATATGTTGAAGGTACATGTCGGAGATAGCTAGTCATTGCAAAGGGAAGAAGAGATGTCAAGCACAGAGCAGTTCATTTAGCCTAAACACAAATCAGCATTGATATGAAATGGCTTGAAACAATTTTCAACAGGAAATGATTGGTCATACTAAATGTTTAGTAATCACAATATTGCACTATAACGGGAGGAAGAAGAGCAAAGCGCATTAAGCGGTCTTAGGCCAGCACCAGCGAAGAAGGCCTCTGGGTCAAGCTATAGAATCGGATGGTGTTCAAGAGAGGTCAACTCTCCACTAGAGGGCATCACGCACCAGACAGTGACGACTAGAAAATCCCTTTTATCCATTCCTGTGTGCAGCGGAGCACCCAGAGAGTTCCCGACATACCATAATGCACCTAACAGCAATGGGCACAGCCCATAAAAAAGGCAACCCGTTGTGTAGGATTCTTGACCTATTTCAACAGGTGATCCAAAATTAACATTCACCGCCATTCAAAGCAAGACAAAAATCTCAATAGAAAAGCTATCTATGATCATTTTTGCGGAAATGCGACTGGAAGCCTGGAGAGGATTGCTGATCGGTTCCTGTGTGAAAAGCAACCGTAGACATTGTGTTGTGGTTATTAACAATATTATCCTTATTTACATAGTTATCATTAATTACATTCTTTTGACTAATCCGAGTCCCGCGACTAATCTTGCACGAAAGTAGGAAGCTCGCTGCAGAATAGGAAGTCCTTTCATTTGTATGTATAAAGGTGGTCTGCTCTAATGTTGTGCTGCACAATGCCAGTTCAAAGTCTATGATTGCATCATCGTCCGCTCTTTTACACCTCCACCGTCAGCCTTGTGTGAATCATGTGTGGATACCAGTTCACCGAT
Source organism: Dunckerocampus dactyliophorus (assembly GCF_027744805.1). Classification (NCBI taxonomy): domain Eukaryota; kingdom Metazoa; phylum Chordata; class Actinopteri; order Syngnathiformes; family Syngnathidae; genus Dunckerocampus; species Dunckerocampus dactyliophorus. The sequence continues at coordinate 11,977,277 of NC_072831.1, forward strand.
CAAACACTTTGGTTAACATTCTTTATGCACTGGAGTCTATCCTGATGACTCCTTTAGCATCTTTGCCTCTTCTGAGGTTTCAGTAAATCAGTAATAATTTGTGAATTTCTCTTGTAGATGAATAAAGTATATATCTATCTATGTATCTAATAGGGCATCAAATTGCCTTGTCACTGTAGAAAGGTGTGACGTGAAACATGTAGCAGTGTGTGCACACCCTCACAGGCTTCATCTGGCCGTATCGGGGCAATGGAGCGGAGTGGGAGGAGCAGCGAGAGCAGAATATCTGAGAGGATGACACACAACGTACGTCAGGCATTTGTTTGATCAACACAGTGAAGTAAACCACCGCTGACTTCAGTGTCCATCATACCTTTCCACAGCTTCTGCAATGATGCTTCCGGCGGATGACGGTGAAAGGAGCCTTGCAGGCAATGCAGGAGCTGCACACTTCATCTGGAACCCAGTCAGGAGGGTCTACAAGGAGGAGGAGACAACATTTAAACACAATGAGCATGCCATCCTAAACCTGCCACTTACATAATCCCACATCCTGACATTTGGCAGAGCTCCAGGCTAGATTTTAAGATGTGTAGCAAAGCCTGTTATTTTACCAAGCTGTGCTCTGTGAAGTGGTGGCTGTATACACAGGGCAGGCTCATCTAGCTAGGGACTAAAAAGTGAAGATGATAGATTTCAGTTTAGTGGTGGTCATAAACAGGCTTGAGAGACACATGTTACTGTTTTCCCATCATTAAAAAGTCAATGTTGCATAGCAAACAACAGTTAACACAATGAGGCGACTTCACTAAATTTGCTCCTGAGGAAAAACAGGTTGATACGTCAAGTTTCCTACGTCTAGCTGACAGAGATACTGTATTTGGCAGCGCTATAAGCTTGATTTTAACATGTGCAGCAAAGCCTGCTTTTTTACAACGCGGCCCTCTGTGAAGGGGTGGTCATATACACAGGGCGGGCTCATTTAGGGACGAGTCATAGGCGGTATCATATGCGAAGGATGTGTTTCCTTTACGACGTCAACTCAGAACTTCAAAAGTGACCGTTTAATGTGCCTAATGTGCCACAAGGTAGGCAGATGACTGGCTTTTCTCTTGTTTTGTGCTCATAAAGAGGCTCTAGGGACACAAATTACAGTCAAACTTGTCTATAGCGGCCACTAGAGGGAGTCTCCAAAAGTGGCCGCTATAGCCTCCTACGACCTGGCGTCCACATGTGTGGACATCACATTTTTGGTTGTCAAGACTACAATGTTAAATTTTGGACTACAAGGGCCTGGCATCCACTTATGAGGACGTTAAACTGCCACCTGGTGGTGAAAGAAGAGTGTAACAAAGCACATGTAAAATTCAAGATGGCTGACAACCCACCCTAACATTCAGATGGCTCCTCCCAATCCAAAAGTTGACCAGATAAAAAATTCAAACAAATTTCATGGCTGATTCTTGCTCAGATATGTCTAGAAGTGTTCAATGTGTGTTGTGGAAGTTGAATTTTGCAAAAGTAAGAAAATTTGACAATTTACCATGCTGCTAAACTTGATGTACACATATGTGGACAGAGGGACTTAGTTTTGTTGATTTTGTTGAACATGTCCACAAATGTGGACAGAGGGAGTTGGTTTAGAATTTGTATTTTGGGATGATTTTGTTAGAAAACGTCATTTTATACAGTACAAACAAATATGGCATGTTTTAAAAATAAATCTATGTAGATTTGTTTTTGGTTTGAAACAAAATGGGTTTTTTCCAAGAGCGTTATTCTCTGCAACAAGTAATGGAAATGCTGGGGTTAATTGGTGGAGACAACTCCGAGGTGGAGGATTTATCAGTCATCGATGATCCTGTGGGAGATGCTGGATATCAACCTCCTCCCACCAGCAGTGAGGAAGACAGTAGTGGGTGTGAGGACCACAGCCCTGTCAGCCTATCAGGGGACGCAAACGTTTGCGCAAGGAATTACAAGGGATATCGGTCAGATCGTGACATTGCCACATCACGCACCCCCAGGCTTCGCTCTCAGACACCGCAGGAAGAGGCTGATGTCTCAGGCAATGTCTCTGAAGATACAACACCAGGACCCAGCCATGAAGAACAGTCCAACAAAGGGTACCAAGTGGTTTGACAATAAACCAGTGTTGATGTCTACTGTACATGCTCAAGAGCCAGAAGACACGTGCCAGAGATGGGACAAGAAACTGAAGCGGTATGTGACCATCTCTCGACCATGTGTTATCCGTGAATACAACTCCAAGATGGGTGGAGTTGACCTTGTGGATAGAATGATCAGCTACTATCGAATGAGTGTCCGGACAAAAAAATGGACACTGCGGATGCTGATGCACTTTACCGATCTGGCTTTAGCCAACAGCTGGCTACTGAACCGCAAAGACCTCACTCTTAATGGCACACCAAAGAAGAACATCATGCAGTTCCTTCAGTTCCGCATTGGAAGTGGCCATGACCTTATCTCAGAAAGACAATGACAACTCTGACTTTTCGGAGCCGGAAGATGACACAGAAGTTTCAGTCCAAGGGAAACAGCGTCCAGTGCAGGCAGTGCCCCAAATCTCATTCCGCAGGAAGGCTAATTCACATCTGCCAGAAGTGGTACACTCAAAGAACGCATCACGATGCAGAGCAAAAGGATGCTCAGGCAAAACTCAAGTGCAGTGTGTTACATGCAAGGTGTTCCTCTGCTTACAGGCAGATCGCAACTGTTATGCTGCCTTTCATACATAGGCATGAACATTTTCCCAAGGGGAAAAAATGTTGGAGCACTTTTGGTGTGCAAGTTTCACATTTCACACCATGTTCAGAAATTGAAATGAATAGTTCAACAGTAGCAATGAAAAATATTTTTGAAGGTTTACTTGTTTTATATCTGTCCTCCTGCAACTGATAGCAGCACTTCATATGACTTGCGTAAAGGGGCACAAGTTGTTGCTTTGAATTTTGTTTTTGCACTCGGAAAAAATGCTGCTGTGTTCAGGCAACAAATAAAGTTTTGCACATCATTACTCAATTGTGACGTTACTGTGTTCACCCAAATTTAAAACGAATGTCCTCATATGCGGACATCATTTTTCTCAGAAACTACATCATGTAAAAAGATAATTCTTTGTTTTTACACTCATCAGGTCCCAATTAGCCTAAATATCAAAGGGAAAATAAAAATGCATGCCTTGCAAGAGTTCGGGTCTTAGGAGGATAGACAGGTGGCCTCTATAGACAGGTTGGCGTCCAGTTTGAACGTTGACCAGTAGAGGAAAAAAAAGAAAAAAAAAAGGACTGCGGATAAAAGTTGTACAGCACTACTAGGCTTGTTATTATCATGGTTCATGGTTTTAATTCATCCTGAACATGCATATGAGTCAAACAGTAGCACATCACATAGTACAATTCACAATTTTGCATGTCCAAAAAGGAGTAGGAAGAAGCAAAGCTCATTTAATCCTACCCCTCATCAGTTTCACATCAGTTGCAATATATTTATTCACCTCTTATGTGTACTTTGTAGGTCTACATGACAATGTAGTGCAATCATAGCCAAGGTTTTTACTTACTAAAAGGAAGCTAGAGGCTTAATAATAACTGATAGAATATATCCACGACCCACAGAACAAAGTTGTGCTAGTAATGTCTTACGCTTGTTTTTAATATTTTACTTTTTATACGGCAGAGTTGTCATTACAGCTTTAGTTCATCAGGAAGTAACGGGAAGTGACGGTGGGCGTCCCGAGCAGGAGAGCTAGGCTCGATGCTAGCTGTGAGTTTCGAGAGAGTTGGGAAGTGTGTTTATGTTGGCGTGGATGTAAAGTCCTGCAGTGTTCTCCGCTGTTAATAAAGCAATTAAAGTGCATCGGCGACATGAGTCTCTCCTTCCCCACAACAAGTGGCATTACAGTATTGACCAGTGCACACCAGGAAATAAACGGTGTCACTTGTTACAGGCATTGCCTAGACAGCTATGTAGTGGGGCTTGTTTAACCTTTGCCTTGTGGGCAAGCAGGAAGGAGAGACGATGTTGAGAGATGTGTGTGTGTGTTCTGAGCTGCTGTCTGGTGGCCGCGTTCAATAAACAAAGTTGGCAGAAGCAACAGGAGAAGTTTCCTTCTTTGCTTCGGAGCTGAATAACACTGACAAGTTAACAGACTAGTAGCGAACAGAAAAGAAGACGGCTTTTTTTGTGTCGAATACAGAAGATGAGGACTTTGATGGATTTGTGGATGAGGATTGATCAAAAATAACGTGAGTACATTCTAAAATACTTCAATTAAGTACAACCGAACTCAGTTTTGCTCCCGCTGCCGCATGCATGCTAGCGTATGTTTTTTTTTTATTGTAGCGTCGCTGGGAGCACGTCCTGCTCCCAGCCTACTTTGCGGTAATGTTTTGGTGCAAATGCTCTTAAAGTTACATGTTTGACCAGGAAATAGAAAGCTCAAAAGAAGACGGCTTTTTTATGTGGAACAACTGACAGTTTGTGTGGATCTTGTGAATGATTGTGACTGAGCTAGGACTCAGTAATTAAAGTCTACACACGACGGCTTCATTGATTGAAAAACAAAACTTTTTCGTGCATGAAGCTTATACTTGAGTCAGTAATTTGGCCGCTATATGCGGTCAGATATTGACCAAGGGAGACAAAATGGGTGGCCGCTGGCCGCGTTGGACAGGTGACTGCTATACACAGGGTCTATAACATGTAAATTTGCTGCGGGGGATTTTTCAGTGGCTGCTATAGGCAGGTGGCATTTCTAAAAAGGTGGCCGCTCAATTTTACATAGTCAACAACAAACAGTTAACAATGACTGTTGGCATCCTCACCAAATCTGCTTCTGAGAAAAAAGGGTTGATAAAGTGAATTCCGTGTGGGTCTGTTTGTGGACATGCTGACCTTCAAAGTGGCCCTCGCGGGCCTTGGCTGCCAATTCTGATGTAGAAATGGTCTCCTGACAGAGAGCACAGTCCTCTAGTATGGCACTTCGCAGAACAGGACCTGCTGGGCACCACCGGAAAACAAACTTAAAACCAAATTGTGCTTAAATAATTGATCACCCCCACCCCCCCAGTCAACACACACGGTCCCCACCTTTCTTTTGGTTATCACTGTCTCCCTGCTCGCACTTGGTCGCCATGACCTCAAACAGGGTCTTGAGGATGCTGCGAAGGTCGCTGGCGTAGTTGGTCTGCAGCTGATCAGCAACGCCTGCATCACATAACAGAACACAGCACATGTCAACAAGAGTGACACAAAGAAGAAGAAAAGAGGCGTAGGGCTCTACCTGAAATACAAACAAAGAGGCGGTGGATGAGGTCACTGCTGCTGTGGAAGCGTGAGCGAATCTTATTTCGGGCGGCCACCTTGGCATCTTGCAGAGCCAGCTGTATCACTTCATGGTCCAGGTCCTCTGACATTCCTGAGCTTGGAGTGAGGCTGCTTACAGGGCTGGAGAAAGTCATGGAAGACAGAAGGAGAGGCCGTTTATATCCCCTAACTGTCCCTACATTATTCACACCTTCCATCCATATTTCATTAGGTGAAGATGTTGAGATTTAAGACACCAGAGCAAATACCACAGATGAAGGCTAAAAGAATGTTTGCTGCTTTTGGCCTGGTAAATACACTACACCATTTTTTCACATGACTCTAAATGACATTTGTGGCCTCACAGTATCCCCAAAGTTTTATAATCATTAGACAAATGTAGGGATGGGCGACTGATATTATCAGCAAATATTTGCAAAAAAAAAAGAAGATCTTGGAACGTACCAGTATCGTTTTTTTTCCCCAGCAGATAATGACATTGGTGCGCAAATACTATATGTCCACAGTGTGAAATAATTTCTACGTTTCGCATTCAGATTGTAAAAATGCAATTTGTGATGACTGTAATGTGTTACGTTTTGCTCTTTGCACGTAATGGAACTCCCCTTAAATAACAGCACTGTTTACGAATGAGAAACAGGCACCGTTGCACTTGCTTTCCAGCACATCACACCAAACAGGAAACAGAAAACCAAAGTAAGAGCGCAAAACAGGAAACATTGTGAAAACCAAGGAAAATAACAACTAAAACCCAACCTGTCATGCAGAACATGACATAAAGAGCTGGTTACACGAGGGGGAGTAAGGAGTCTTCCTTTAATACTTTTATTTTAATAATCACGAATTAGGAAAAAAATCTATCGCAGTCACATGCAGCATTTTGGCACTGTTTCTGTAACTTGTGTAGCATATTGCAGTATTTGTCTTATTGTGCAAAGTGTTTATTTGTGAAATGCATCCAGTGGTATCACAGTAAAAGAAGCATAATATGTTCATTACACGACATTAGTTTGAAAGAAGAGCTGCTGCCTATATATTGGCATCGGTTTGTATATCAATATATCGGATATCAGTAAGAAAGCTTGAAGAATATCGAGGACCTCAAGACAAATTGTCACATAGTCGTGTAAAAAAAAAAAAAAAAAACATTCACTTTTTTCACTGTATATTCCAACCTCACAATGCTGCTCTTAGTTACCTTGGAGTGTAAGCACTGCTGGATAGACTACATGTGGTGACCGACACACTCTCACAGTCACTACCTGACACAGAGCTGTGGGGGGAGTTGTGAAAGCTAAAACAACAGTACAAAAGAAGAAAAATAAAGAAAATATTAGAAAAAAACTCAAGCACAAACTGTGAAACTTACTAAAAACAGTCAAATGGACAAATAATGACTAAAGAAATTTGTACAACACCAAATTATTTAAGTGCATGACGAAAGAAAATAAGGCAAAATAGAATGCCATGTAAACATATCCATGTATGATAATGAAAGACTGTAAAAGAGTAAAACTTACCTGGAGCCTTTCCTACTCTTCTCTTTGGTGTCCCTTTTGGATTCTTTAATTCCTTGCTTATCAACCTCAGTCTCTGCCTTTTCAGTCGTCTCCTGGTAGTCATCCCTTCTGCTGTTGCCACGGTCCTGATTGTGATACTCTGGCCCAGGGATGCCCACCAGGCAATTCTCACAGAGCTGAGGGCTTCCTTCCTCTTCCAGGGGCTCATTCAAGCAGCGGGAGGAAGCCGGAGAAAACTGGCAGAGTCCCCTTCTACTTCTTCTAAGGGGCTCATGGCCTCGAGGGGGCAGCTGGCAAGCAGATGATTGGATGAGAGCGCCGGGGGCTGCAGTCTTGCAGTGTTTATCTGCTCCAAGAGCGAGGCCTAACCCGGAGGTGTCGGAGGTGAAGGCATCCTCATTGGCGTCTTCACAGCTCCCGCAGCAGACACACGAGTTAAGCAGGCAGTGAGTGGCCACCAGGGGGCCGCAGGATTCAATCTCTGAGGGAGAGGGCCGCGGCAGCAGCAGCTTGTCCACAGCCAGCTCTGTCAAGCTCGGGGAGCGAGGGTTGAAGATGACAGTGGCTGACAGCTTCATCCCACCCATACGATGGGCAATGACTTCTGCAGTTTCATTCATTGTACCCTCAAAGCCCACCTCCCAATCGTTGGTGTAAGGCAGAGGTTCAGAGCTGGGGACAGACGTGCATGGAGGGCGCATTGAATTGAGACAGTGTGTATTTTTGCTGCGTGGCTGTAGACAAGGCGGCTCTGAAAGAGCTTCAGGGTGCCAACCATTGCGTACAGAATCAGACCGCAGACCTGGACTACGTTGCAAAGTATGAGCAGACTTTGGTGCTTTAGAAAGCGAGGCAATACCACTCTGGACTTCTCTGGTGAGGCTGTCTCCTGCTGTGTCTAGATCTTCCATAAAGAAGACCCTGTCTTCCTCCTCTAAATAGATACCTGTCCTTCCTCGGCACCTTAGCACCCTGATAGGGGAGGCCTCAATGCTAGAGGCTCCACTGGCGCCTCCTGCCTCTCCTCTGTTGGGGTTGTGTGCTGGGGATTGACCCTGGCTCGGAGGCGACAGCAGAGTGGACATCTCATCTCCTACGCGGTACACCATCATGTTGAGCTGCTCCAGTTCTTCCTCATCATACTGCATGGAACAAGCAAGTTCAGCCTCCTCTGCCTCCTCACACAGCAGGACCTCCTCCTGCTCCCCTTTCTCTGATTCGACTTCTTCCCAGCCTTTTTCCACATCTGCCAACTCTTCCTCCTGGCTCGGGCGGACAATGACAGCCAAATGCTCATCATCACTAGGCCTCTTGGAGGCGTCTTTAGTGGGGCTGCTGCAGGAGTGATTCTCTTCAGCGGGTGTTGGTGCGTTGTTTGGGGCCTGCTCCTGGCCTGTGGTTAGCTCGCCATCCTGAGAAATGCAGAGGTTCCTCTCAAGCATTAGCAACTCTTCCTCAGTCAGAGTCTGCAGCAGGTCTCTGAAAAGACATCAAGAGTACCATCACTGTTGGTTCTAAAGCACCAGGATTTCCGATAGATAGATACTTTATTGATCTCCAAGAGAAATTCACATTTCCAGCAGCTCTGAAAAAATGTCATGACTGTATACCGTATAGACTGTACCTGATTTTCTTCAGTAAAGTACGAAAAGGTCGGAAAAGCTCAGACATGTCCTCTGCTTTTCGGTCTAGGTTGAGAGGTCCCTCTGAGTATACAACCAGCCCGCTAAAAATACATGAAAAATTCTATATGAGGACTGGAAGGAGGAGAGAAGCTGGAAGACTGCAGAAGACGGGCAACACTTACCATACAATGGCTAGTCTGGGAATTGTAAACATCAGTGCAGGCTCATAGTCATCAATCATGTCTTGTGTGAGGTAGCCCAGCTTCAGTGCTCTGGGACACAGGAAACACAGGATATTATTATTACTACTTTGTCTATACAACACATAGATTCAGTTTTAGCTGAAGTTTGTAACAGTCACCTTTCCACTGTCTCACAGAAGAGCACAATCACCTCCTGCTGTACATAATATTCTTTGGGAGACTTGACAGGCACCATGGCTGAGACATAGCTAAAACACAAGGAAAGCGAGAATATTTACTGTTGGATCAAATATGACACACATATGACGATGGCATATGTGAATCATTTTAGGGGCTGCAGCCTCAGAAGAAGGTTTGCTCCTAAATTACCTGAGTTCAAACTCAGCAAAAAGGCTGTCAAAATGTCGCAGTGCGTCCTTCATGCGGTCTGTGTAGTAGTTGAGGTCCCGCAGGGCCTGGTCTCTGGTGATGTTGCGTACCTCCTCCAGGCTGCGAGTCAGGTCCTTCGCCAGGGGCCTCATGGCTATACTTTCAATCTCCCTGTTCATAATGATGGAGCCTGCAGCCAAACACTGCACAGGACAACAAACAGTATTTTTACATCATCACATAGGGTTGTTTGTCTCCAGACTGGTGCTGGGGGAATACCGTACCTCTGCTCCAAACCACAGCTGCCCCGCCAGGTTGTCATGACGAATCTCCTCGGGGAACTTGACACAGAAGTCTCTGTTGGCTCGGTCGCAGGGGATACATTCATCCATGATCTGATTGATAATGTTGAGCACATTGTCCTGTAGAGCCGTAGAGTGACAAAAACAAATTGAATGAGCAATACATGAGTGGTCACGGTAATGGCACCCCTTTTCCCTAAGAGAGCCACTGCAGGCTTTGGAGATCATCGACTGGGAAATGAATGAAAGGACTTTGACGGGGGTATTACACCATTAGGGTCACTGGCCTTCAATAAAAACACTAAACTGAAGCGTATAATTCAAGCTGTGAAAACACAGTAACACACAGCGAGAGCTAATTAAGAGCTTATGTGCCATTGGCATGTACAAGAGCCATAGTAATGACAGAATGAGCTTTTCACTCAACTGTGGCTGCACTGTGCAGTGTAATCTTGTCAGGCACAGCACTGCGTCTTTCTTTGCACGCCTAGTGGAGGAAGATTAAAAAGCTTTGAGAAGGAAGGCTTGGTCATTGATTCCTTCACAGCTTTGAGCTGTTGGCATGTCTGTGAGCCTCTGGTAGCAGAGGAAATTGGTGATAATCATCTCGAGTACTGGCTGAAAATCATGCAGGGTGGTTAGACTGTGGCTCTTTTGATGAAAACACATGAAAGGATATACAGTATTTTCTACCATTCTTTAGTTTCTATCCATATGCATACTGCTTACAGTATCTGTGACCTGTGTTGTGTATGCCATATAATTGAATCCCTGTTCATCTAACACACACAATTTTCAGACCACTCATGTAAATATAACATGAGCAGCATGCCAGAAATCCCCAGAGAGGAACGTGATAGTAGCTGACAGTGACAGTGGCAGGTTCAAGTGCAAATTGTTGGCCTGAGTGGACTCGCCTGTTATTCTTGGGGGCTCGGTCAATGAGGTATCACTAAAGCCTAATTCATTCTTTAAAAGCTTTCAGGAGAAAAGCCAATGGAAACACACTAACATAACAAACAATACTCCAACATGAAACATACAAGAAACCAAGGTGCATATTAGCAAAGGAAAACGAGAACAGTTGGGGATGAAGTGGTGACCTTATTAAGCCCTGCCCGGTGTGCGTGTGGTGCTGGGAGGGATGCTGAAGCACAACAGGCCACATGACAACCTCCCAAAACCACCTGTAGCTCTCTCAGCATGGGGCAGTATGGCATCTGTCACTCATCATTTGCATGTTAAGCCACCAAATCTAATATATACTGTATGCTGTAGAACAACGACCTTGTGTGAAATATGTGAGTAATGTTTGAAAGAAATTGCCCAAAAAAGCCACCATCTGATATTTGCTTAATCAACAAGACCCAAAGCTTTTTGTTAAGTAGAGAGTGTGTTCTGTTGTCTTCAAAGACCCATAAATGTTCATAAAATCTTATCACATGTTATCAGCCAACATGCACCATGTAGGAACTTGGCCTAGATAAGTTAACAATGAGATCACCACGCCCAATTTTAGACCGTGGCTCATCTCTCTCTGGTCTCTATTTTGAGCTTGTAGGCCAAAAACCAAAGTCCAGCAAGGTGTTTGCTTGAAAGATTCTATAAAAAAAACATTGCATTGATGGATATGCGTGTTAAATCAAGCTGATGGTTGCCTTTATAAACACGTCAAGTGTCGTTCGTTTCAATAGTTTAAGCGCTCTGATCCATGCTGGCGCGGGGTACACAGGCACAGTTGGAGGACGTGGGTCAGGGCCTGCAATGTTTGCCTGGCATGAGCATAACCTGGATGTGTTGAATAATCAATGCAAACCAGCCACCACTGTGCATAATATAAAACATAAGTGTGGGTGCGGCACACCACGACCAGGGGACAAAATTAGGAACTGGGAATGCATGCTTGTAAGCCACCACAGTGTATTCCATTTGACACGTTCTGGGGTTTATCATGTCTTCCAATGGTTATATCTATAGTGTAGTATATCTGCTCTACCTAATGGAGAAGTTAGTAAATGATTTTTGATAAAAGGAAGTGTGAGATATTGGTGTTCTTTGCCCCTCCTGATTTACCTGGCAGGAGCGGAACTGGTTGACCAGCAGTGTACATCTTTGAGGGTCCTTCCTACCATCGAGGCTGTCAAGCTCAGTGGCCACCTGGTTCAACTCATCGTCGGCGTAGAAAAATTGAGCCAGAAGCTGCGGGTCCGTCCTCTGCACAGAATCACAAGGAATGCTGTTTAAGAACCACAACTGCTGCCTATTTAACAAAGTACTATGTGGTCCAATGTATAACAACTCATACAGGGATTGATGCATTGTTCATATATCATATGTCCCCACAGAAGGACTCACTACACGTGCAGAATAGATTACGGTAAATCAGCATTTATGAGTATACCCCTAACATGTCAGCAAGCATCATCTCAATAGTCATAGAAATGAAACCTGGATATATTTTAGAGTAGTCAGTGTATAGCTTGTATAGCAGTATCGATTTATTATTCACAGAAAATGACTCAACACAGCCATTATTATCTGAATTGCTGACAACACAACTGAGTAACAAGATAAATGTGTCTTGACTACAGTCACGCATGGTGGTCGTAACATCACGGCCTGGCTTGGGGCTGCCGGTACTGATGCGCTGCGGTTTGGGAAATATGAATTCAACATGTAATGTCACATTCTGGCCACGCAGTCTGGAGATCAGGAAGACCTGGGTTTGAATCTCCGCTTGGGCATGTCTTTGTGGAGTTTGCATGTTCTCCACGTGCTCGCATGGGTTTTCTCTGGTACTCTGGTTTCCTCCCACATTCCAAAAACATGCATGTTAGGTTAATTGGCGACTCTAAATTGTCCATAGGTATGAATGCAAGTGTGAATGGTTGTTTGTCTATATGTGCCCTGCAAATGACTGGCAACCGGTCCGGGGTGTGCCCCGCCTCTTGCCCGGAGTAAGCTGGGATAGACTCCAACATAACCCCGTGACCCTAATGAGGATAAACAGCATAGAAAATGGATGGATGTCCCATTCTGAAGCAGTGCATTAGCCATTCCTAGGGGTAACTGGGCCGCATGGCAGTTTTCCAACATGACACCGAGCCCACAGACACCTCCAAGATGACAATAGCCTTGCTGAGGAAGCTGAAAGTGAAGGTGATGAGGAGCACAAGGTATCTAACATCCACCGGCTCTACCAGTGATGTCATCATGGAGGAGTGGACGAGGATTCTAGTAACAACCTGTGCAGCTCTTGTGAATTCCATGCCAAAGTAGATAATGGCGCTCATACGAAATAGTCACACTTTGCATATGTAAGTGCTTTTTCTATAGCTGAACTTTATACTAAAACAAGCTCTTGTTACATGCCAATTGAGAAATGATGCCTTGGCTATTAAGGGGTAATTCTATGTTTTATGCATGCACACTTCAACTACACATTAGTAAAGCATTGGATTTAAAATAAAACCAGGTATATAAGACACACCACTCCCCCATTTGCCATACAAACCCAACAATATAAATCACAATTTGTAAACATAATATACAATATAAATGTATTTTGCATTTAGGGAGAGACTAAATGACATATTTAGTATTCATTGTGATAAGGGGGGTGAACAAAGGTTTTAATACAGTGAAACTCCCAGAAGAGTAGGCGTAATTAGTGAGCATGACCCTGATAGAACATTTGTGTCATTATCTCCCACCATGCACTAGAGGTATGGGACAACAGCACAGTGGAGCGAATCACGCTTCAGCTGAGTGAAAAATCACACACAGAAGGTAGGGGAGCAAAAACAAAATATCACTTAGCTGTGCTCAAAAATGAAACAAGAATGGAAGCAAGCAAGCATATTTGAGACAATATCAAAGATATTGTTAAATTGTGATTCAGACACAATCCAGGGAGGGCTCGCACAGATCGAAAGGTTAATGGATTCGAAAATGGCGACATGCATCATCACACACCACAAGAACCCAAATGACAGTACAGGACCTCAGGTGCTAAAACGGGCAGCATGACTGGGCAGACTGGAAGAAGGGAGAGACTTCCCTTTTTGTCCGCCATGTGCTGGAAGTGTTTTTTTATGACACCGACCTGAACATTAGTATTAATCGAGAACTCTCACATGTGCATTTCCCTCAAGTTTGAAGCACTTCCTGTTGCGTGATAGACTCCCTTGTGGACCTTGGCTTCTCCCTGAATATGATACACGGCGCTGTTCCTCGCACTCATGCTCATTAATAATGAAACAAACAGCAAGGAGGGAACACAGCGATATAAGCTGCAGCAGGGATGCTTGTCGCATCATTACTGTGCAGAGAAATAAATGTTTTTGGACATTTTACAAAGGCTGTTCATAACACTGAAATATGGCAGAATATTTGAATAAAGGCTGAATGGTGTGGTTATGTGGCTCTATTTATGCACAGTTAATTGAAATAATTTATGTATTCTCTGGCTATGAATGCTCTCTGTTGAATGATTGTCTATCTATTCTGTCAATGACAAAATCCATTACATCGGAGCTGCCAGTAGGCAGGCTGGACTTTACTCAACACAATGAGAGGGAGAGAGACTTTTACACAAATGTCACAGCAACCACAGAGAAAGCAGCAAAAAGAGTTTTTTTTTATCCCCTGCAAGAGTGGCGGAATTCCATTTTAAACGTCAGGAGGTATATAGGACAGTGTTCAGCGAGACAGCAAGGAGGTGTTTGAAACAGATGCCACCCTAAAGCCTCCTCCTGCTGCATTCCTCATACAAGAGGGAACATTCCTGCAGCACTGCATCATGGGAGAGAAAAGGGAGACAATGTTCAAGACGTGCTGATCTCTCCAAGATAGGCAGTAACACCCAAGCTGCTTCATCTACAGACTTTGTATACCATGAAATAGCAATTCATCTAATATTATAGACGAGGCTTAATGGCTTGTTTATTCTGTCTATGGCTGCTGCTGCAGTCTTGTGTTGCCTTGTGAGAGATGTGTCTGTTCAAGCTTGAATAATAATATAATTATAGTCTTTGTTTCAAATCAATAATATTGTCAATGAACACGCTGTAGGCCAACAAGCTGGTTATTAGTGTCCCTAAAAGTTTACATTTTAATAATATAACAAAGCATTTGCAATGCCTCCTCATACAACTGCACCTTTCACGAAGTCTCAAAATTAGCATTTTTTAAAATAATGCTTTTTATGTGAGTTAAAGGTAATTTCTTCAGAGCTATGCAACTGTCAATTACAACAATTCCGTCAACATTTGAAATTCAAAACACAAGATGACACTGCTTTACTTACTCTAGATCTGTTTCGCTTTTCAACAGCACTTTGACTTCCTTTAGCCTCAGGCGTTGATGTCAAAGGTTCCGTTGGGCTAGCTGTTGGACTCGGTTTCTCAAGTCATACAGGATGTATAAGTCATAAAGAGATATTTATGCTAGGCACAGCTGAAGGCACGGTGGCCTAGTGGTTTGCGTGTTGGCCACACAGTCAGGAGATCAGGAAGATCTGGGTTCGAGTGTCCGCTTGGGCACTTCTGTGTGGAGTTTGCATGTTCTCCCTGTGCGTGCATGGGTTTTCTCCGAGTGTTCCGTTTTTTTTTCCCACATTCCAAAAACATGCATGTTAGGTTAATTGGCAACTCTAAATTGTCCATAGGTATGAACGTGAGAGTGAATGGTTGTTTGTCTACATGTGCCCTGCTGGCACATACAGACTGGCGACCAGTCCAGGGTGTACCCCGCCTCTAGCCCGAAGCCAGCTGGGATAGGCTCCAGCATACCCACGACCCTTGTGAGGATAAGCGGCATAGAAGATGGATGGATGGATGGACAGCTGAAGGTTTCAGTCTTGCCTTGTATCCCAGCTCTCTGGCAATACTGCACACTTCCTTAAAGCAATCATTGTTGATATGCGCTGAGCATAACAACGACCACTTCAATGGCCCTTTTCATACTCTTGTGTTGCTGAATAATTTTGTCCCGCTCTTCCCAACTTTATCATCTTTCGGACAATTAAAAAGGCAAACACTGTAAGTCTTGCCATTACTGTACCCTCCCGCAATACAAAGTATTGTCTTTCTCAATAAAAACGTCCAAAAAATTAGCTTAAAACTCTTGTGACGTTTACAGGCGATTACACAGAAAACAATATTCTGACAGGAAGTCTTACCGGTATGACGTCACTACTCAAGGGGCTAGGGGAGCATAGAGACTGTCTTTAAAATTTCTTATTTTGAAAATTAATTTATTTACATTTATGAAATTTATATGTATTTTATGCAAAAAATGTGTGCTATTTCCTCACTTTGTCCATGTTTAAGAATTTGGGATGACCTTTATGAATTAAAATGGGATGGCCCAATGTCACACTGAATGTTCTGAACTCCGGTTTCCATGAATGTGCCAAATTGAGGATAAAAACCTGGACATCCCCACCAATGACAGCTCTACCTTGAATTAAGTCAGGACATGATTCAGCATACTCTTGTCCCCTGTGGTGTGTCCTGTGACTCCCACTGTCAGTCGTCCTGGGTGACCTCTCTGAAGATGCAAAACTACTGTTAGACCTACAAATCCACAAGGACACTGAACCTTCCGCCCGTTTTGTAATAAGTAAATTAGTAAAAGGTAACAGACATTCAAGTAGCTGCCACTGCGCTATCAGCATTTTTGTCATTTCTACATTCCCGATGAGCTGCAGAGTCTACACTTCTTTTTCATTCCAAGTGTGCAGGCAATGAGAGCTATCACACAGACACTTGAAGACCATCCACGCCACTGATTTGTGCACACTGATGCCTTTTAAGGACTAAGAGAGACCTTACCTACTCTTTTCAAAGCCCTGTTTGCCGCCATCCTACGATCCCAGACAAATCTTTTAGGTGGACATCAAACTCAGTTATTATTCAGGATTCAGCATTGAAAGCAGCAGTGAGCTGAATGGTTTTAGTTACAAAGAGAAATTTCCTCTGGTGTTAACATTTTTTTTTTTCAGGACGTGAGAATTGTATAGCTCAAGTGTCATTTCTGTTCATTTCACAGATGTGTGATTCAACTACAGAATGCGCAGGAATATCACCACAGTTCTAATCTATTCTACTCAGATGGACAAAGATTTGCATCAACATCAGACAACTAGAATTAAACTTACTCCACTGGCTCAGAGTGATCCACCCATCTGGAATGATGGCTTAATCTGTGCCTCTTCTTCGTAGCCTGTCCTGATGTGATATTTGGACGAGGCAATGACGTCTGTGTCTGCCTCTCGGTCTGGCAAGACAGCACACACGGGTGGATTTGGCTAAAGGCGTGCCCGAGGTCCCTTGACTGTTGTGCGGCAATACGTGGAGACACCCTGTTTGCCAGATCCACATGGAACCTCTTATACAACAAATAAACTGGTTATACAATCCCAAATTGGCTTGATGATTTGGCGGTACAATGAAGAAGTTGTATTTTAGGTTTACAAAATCACATCGGGTGAAATGCAAGATTCCCTTGACTTGAAACCCAAGTGATTTAGATAACGTGTTTACAGATATGGCGAACAATGGTTGTTCAATGCATTCTGTTGCTTTAGGGCAGGGGTGGCCATCACGTCCATCGCGAGCTACCGCTACCGCGAAGGTAGTTTGGATCGATCGCATAAACGTCACTTCATAGGTGTCAAATGACATCAGTCAGCTGTCATTAAGCTCCCCCCACCTGATTCACTCTTCCCTCCCCTGCAGCAATATGAACTCCAATATAGAAGTTTTTCTTTCTTCTGTTTCTTAAACTATTATTTCATGATGAATTGGAAAAAGGCCTGTTGCTAAAACCTTTTTAATATGTTGCCTTTACTTCAGCTGCATTGTCTTTTGCATAATCATTTTCATTTCTTGTATATCGGTGATGTTTGATAGCAAATGCTAACTGGACGTAACACATTAACTGTGTGTCTAATGAACTTTACATAGCTATTTGGACGAACATATTACCGGTACTCAGGTTATGTACACAACTATTGAGGAATTACAAATAATTATTTTTATGTGAAATACTAAAAATTAGTATAGAACTTTAAAAGTTATGTGTTTTATGGTAAGAGATAGATCATGTTGGCTTATAGCTTGCATGCTGAAAAAGTGTGTGCGCGCCAATATACTCATATTTAGCAAGACAGTAAATACATACTGTATTATCTATCGGTATATTTATAGTGGGTGGTAGATCTTTGGTATTTTTGGGTCATTTTAAAAGCAGCTCGCAGGCTAAAAAAAATGTGAGCACCCCTGCTTTAGGGGCATGAAATCTGACAAAGTGCCTTGAGTGTTACCACTTATCTGTTGGACCAGATGTCGACAAGTTCAATTTGAAAAAAATCTGGAGTTAGGAGTTAGAATGTACCCAAATCTCTATTTCTGCTCGAGGCTAGCAGCTCAAGGAAGCAACAAACTGAATGCACATTTACAAATGTACATCTGTACATCCAAAGGCTGACAATGACAGCAACACTACAAACAAATGTACCTTTATGCTGCCATGATTCTTTTGTGTGAGGACGACCCACAGCCACTCTGCCGTCGCAGAGGATGTGCGTGGCTCACATCGAGGCTAATTCTGTCCACATTCCTTTCACTGTTATGAACAGTGACAGAATGAAGACACTGAGCAGGCTGCTGCAAATTATGCACAATGACAGCCGTGGATGGAGCAAGAGCATGCAAAAGCACACATCTTTGTGTGATTTGAACTGTCCGGAAAAAGCCCAGCTCAGAGATATTTGTGATGGTGACAGTAGATCCCAAATGTCAAACAGTATCTATACATTTGTTTGTAAAGTTTCATAATTTCTAAAACCAAATCCTTGGCGTGTCTATCTCCACTCCCTCCGTCCATAAGGTGGCACTTGCACTACCTTACTTGAGAGGGCTGTGTCAGAGCAGAGCAATTTTTCTCAATTGCAAAATCGATGTGCAGAAATCAGGGGTCTCAACCTCAACTTAACTGTGGGCTGCGGAAGGTAGAGTCTGGGTATATTCAGTCTGGAATCACATTTCAACCAAGTGACTAAATTGTCAACAAATATCACCGAAAGCTGTCACGAGCCTGAGAGATGGTAGGCCACAAGTGATAATCCTCACCCTCACTGCAGGACATTTATAAAACTAAAGTCCTACACAGAACAAACAACCTCATCAAAGACAGCACACATCACAACACTCATTATTCACACTCCTACCGTCAGGCAGACCCTACAGGAGTTTGAAGTCCAGGACCACAAAACTGGCTAAGAGCTTTCACCCACAGGCCATCAGACTTCTCAACGAAGCACTCACACACGCCGCACACAACACACACACACACACACACACACACACACACTCATAGCACTTTATTTATTTATTTGTATTTATCTGTATTAATGTCTCTTCTGTTGTTGTTGCTTAATTTATTGGTATATATGTTTATGTTTCTTATGTTCTTATTCTTTCTTGTGTTTTCTTTCTTTTCTTGGGAGAATGAACAGAATAAGAATTTCATTGCATAGTATAACTGCCTGTTTTACTATGCACATGACAATAAAACTCTTGAATCTTGAATACTTTGTAAAACATAAATATAAAAGTACTATATAATATTGTGGCATCTGTGAGTCACACGGGAGATGATCAGAGACAGCCCAGCTTTTTAAAGGGTCCCTGACATTATTTATCAAATTTGCTTATATGTTATATATTGTTTGTAATTATGTTCTACATTGTTCGATTTTTGAAAGCGAACGGGAAATTCACAAAAATTACTTTTATAGTTCATGGAAAGCTAGCTCTCGCAGTTCGGCCTCATTTGGAGAACTTGCAGAAAATGGACTTAAGCCTTAAGAGACGAAGCGATGGTTGGTCGCCTTCAAAACACAGAATGATAAGTGCAAATTACTCTGGAGTTGCTTATCTTTTAATTATTGTTTTAAATCAGCTTCTTAATGAGCGTAAAGGGTTTTTATACCCTGTTGTATATGAGGCCGCATGACGAGGATGAATCTTTGCCGGCGTTGTCGGCGTCGCCCCCCAGAGTAAACATATCGCTGTGAATAACATGTATAATGCTTTGCAACCTTGTCGCTACCGTGGAATAGCATTTAGAAGACATTATGTAAACAAGACATTACTTATTCTCTTGTGCCAACTTTGACGTACAGTAGTGACGAATCAGTTGTCAGTGAAATGATCACTGCAAAGAATAGACCTCGAGGTGGGCATCCGTCTGTCTCTCGTTCTCTACACTTGCTATAAACATCCGGCAGCAACACAATGATTAGGCATGACTACTATTTTGATGAAAAATATACTGAACCAAGTGGATGATCTACCTTGAGAAGCGTTTCTTTACTCTGCTTTAGCTGAGAGGTGTTACCCCGATTATGTCACTGACGGAAATTAGGCTGAGCTGCGAGCTAGTTCGTCATGGCTGGCACCATGAACTATAAATGTAATTTTCACGAATGTAGAACATCATTACAAACAATATATAATATATTTAAGCAAAGTTGATAAATCATGTAAGCAACCTTTAAAGAAAAACTGCACCTTTTTTTTATTTTGCCCATCATCCACAATCCTTATGGGAGACATAAACACATGTCTCTTTCCTGTGCATTCTAAATATATAAAGAAAAGAGAAAAGAAGAGAGAAATGTTAAAATGTTTCACACAGGGCCATGTAGGTTTGGATTTTTTTTCTCCCTTAATAATAAAAAGTTTCATTTAAAAAGTGCATTTTGTGTTTAGTTGTGTTGTCATTGACTAATACTGTTTGATGATCTGAAACATTTAAGTGTGACAAACATGCAAAACAATAAGAAATCAGCAAGGGGGCAAACACTTTTTCATACCACTGTATCTCTAAGTGGTAGTAGAGATGGTGTCTACTTCTCACACCCACCAATAAAAGTTTTCACCAAAAAGCCTTTAATTAGGGTGTGCACTAATTACTGCCAATGAGACATGTGGTGTCTAAAATGACTGCAGTCTCATGTGATGAGAAACCGCTCTGTGTGCTACCTTTAAATCTGACATCCTCCACGGCCATTTCCCTTCAATCATAGTTTCGCCACACCAAGCTCAGCGGGCTCCCATTCCTTCCAGAACCTGCGATGAATTTAAAAAAGCCTTCAATCACCTCTGCACTAGGGTCAGCGCCCTAAATCCAGGCAAGTGACACCAAATCAATTACTGCATTGCTGACGGGTAAGCAGAATGAGACATCCACAAAGAGCCACAGAAAGCAAGCTAAATATGAAGCCACGCTAGGCACTGCTCAGCAGTTTGCTGCTCTTGCCTCCGCCCTCACTCAATAGACTGTGCGCCGACAGAAGCTCCTCTACAGAGACGGGCCGCTAATTGCTTTGCCTGGCCTCAGTTCCACTTGCAGGTTGCAGCAAGAGTCACAAACAACGCGATGCACTGAGGCATGACAATTGAAGGTGATGTGCAAACAACAAGCTATGTTTGCGAAGAAGCCACAGCTCTAATTAAAAATATGTTGATGAAATGTAATGTTCAAACTATCTGATGCAATTAGCAGCTACTTTCATTATAAACTGCTCAGCGCATTATCATCATGTCTTTTAAAGTAAGCTGTAATATAAACATCAGTCACGACGACAGTGCTGACCTGCCTCGACAATCCAAACAAGTTTCAGTCAGGTGTTTCATGAGATTTAAGAGAGAACTGCTGTTGGCGTTTTAACCATGTGTCATCACCACCTCTTTTCAGAATCAGTTTAACCTGCTGCATGTTAAGTAGGGCCCACACGGTTGGCAACAGAGCTGGCTGCTAAAAAGCACATAGATAATAAAACACAAACAAAAATCATGTTTAGCAGAAAATATCACCTGTCAACAAGCTGGCTTTGCATTTTGATGGTGTCGACAAACATATCCAAACCATTTTTCACGCTACCTGGGGAATGATTTAAACTTTCTAACAATGGAATAGATATATCTACAGCATGTGGACTCATATCAGGCTGTTGTTGACAATGCTTCCTATTAACCTCAAAGTGACTTGTGTTCACCTACATCTATACACAGGTATCCCTTCTATTATCACTTCTTTAAATTAACATTGGCATTATTTTACTGGGCCGCACGGTGGTCTAGTGGTTAGCATGTTGGCCACACACAGTAACAGTCTGGAGATCGGGAAGACTTGGGTTCGATTCTCCCTTGGGCATTTCTGTGTGGAGTTTGCATGTTCTCCCCGTGCGTGTGTGGGTTTTCTCCGGGTACTACGGTTTACTCCCACATTCCAAAAACATGCATGTTTGACGACTGGTGACTCACCAAAGGTATGAGTGTGTGAATGGTTGTTTGTCCTTATGTGCCCTGCAATTGGCTGGCAACCAGTCCAGGGTGTACCCCGCTTGTCGCCCGAACTTAGCTGGGATCGGCTCCAGCATGCCCCCGCGACCCTAATGAGGAGTTGGATTATTTTACTGCTTTGATATCCATAATAAGGTATAGCGGCCAAGAAGAAAATGTCAGCTATCAACTCGGTTCAGTGGGTGGGAATGGGGGGGGGCACATTAATAGACAAGGGGCAAATCCATCGGTATGGGGAGCACTGTGTGCCTGTCACATTGACAGATGAGGTCGTCTCCTGGATGTCTTGGGACAACAGGAAGCTGAGCAGCTGAAGGGAAATATACAACTTTAGCCTTGTCGCACACTCTCACTCTCTCTCACCATCACTCACTAGGGGAAGTTAGTCATTGATGAATGCCCAAACCCGCGCAGGGCATACTACAAAAGTGGATGCCAAGTTGACAGTCCTGTTGAAGTCTAGTGTCCTTGCTAATAACCATGTTTTCTATCTCCCTCACTTTTTTTCCCAAATGTCTAGAGAAGAGGTGCTCAAATGGCCACTCTATGTTCTTTAAGTTACAGGTTTTCATAAACGAAAAACCTCCTTCCTTCTCTGACCCATCCCTAGCTAAATCAGCCCAAACCTTGTATATGCCCACCAATGTTCCCTCTAATTTTTCAAGTGTCTGAGCATACACAAAAACAACCTGGGCATTCCTTGGACCTCTGTGAGCGGCATCAGACGTGCACACTATAGTCTCGCAAAACCTGAGTTTGCTCAAGAACTGAGAACTTTGATTCTGTTATCCTGTTGTATATGAGTGGTTTCAAACAGACGGCAAGGAGGATTCCAAAATGTAGCTTTTATTCTATACCTCAATAAGCCATGGTCTCATACAGTTAACCATCTGAATCTTGTAGAAAAGCCCTAGTTTATTATTTTATTTTCAATTAATTATCTTGTTTACCATTTATATTGTTAAAGACTTTAATTAGACTTTAATTTCCCTATTTGACTTTCACTTTCTGTTTTAAAGCAGCCCGTTGTGGCACTATTTCATCCTGAAAATGTACTTGACATTGATGCCGTGTGTTGTATATGTTTACTTTTGTCTTTATTCAAATAAAATGAAATTAACTCACAGCCGACCTTTCGGTCCCTTCAGCAACACAAACTCGGCGTAACACTTTCTGTATGCGGTACGTCCGGCCATGAAAATAAAAGCATGGCAGTAAAACATGCAGTTACGCCACACATTCATTCCACACTTTTCACTCATAAAAACTGTCTTGCTACTTCGGCTTTGCAGCATGTTTTATAAAGCAGCGCTTTTGCAGACGCTGTTGCGATCCATGTTTTATGAGCAATTCACATCGAGAATATTTTTCGGCAACCAGATTCAAACAAACAGCCATGAATGCACGCGAAGAAAGTGACCTATTCCCAGCATAAAACAATAACAACATTTACTGATTTATTGTGATGAGTATTTGTTTTACTGGCGGAGATAGCCACTGACAGCTCTATGCACACTGCATAAAGCCGAAGATGAGTGACAGCAATTGCTGTTTAGCTAGCAATTTGTCATGAAAACCCATATTATTATTCGAAGATTCATAGTGACGCTGCAATCAAAGATGACCCTTTGGATTTATTGTTGCATGCTACAACAGACACCACACTACCCGCCTAACGCATCATAACGAAGCTAGTTACGAATCAACACTTCATTAGTCCAGCACTAGTTTGGCAAATATAGAAATATGCCTTTCAATGTTATTTTTCACAGCTAAAAGAATAAGATTGGCAAGTGTTTTGGTGTCATGAGCCCTTTAATGTTGGGTTGTTGTAATATATGACATCTATTACATCGGAGAGTTCCAAGTGCAAAGTTACAGTGTATATGTAAAAAGTGGATAAAGTCTACAATAGCACTTCTCAGCTCATTAGCCTGAAAGCTACAGACACACAAAACGACGTGTTCCCAGGAGGGCTTAGTAAAGGAACATTTCAACTGTCTAAATTCCAGCAACGTGTCTAACACACATCGAACAGTATTGTCGGACCTCTGAGACTTATTAAAAATTGTTGAATAAAAATATAATATGTGTCCCTTAAAGAAAAACAAGATCCCCTTGCAAGATGTGGACAATAAAGAAACTATGAACGCATTAACAGCTTTAAAGGATTAAAAGGAATGTGGAGAAACCTGTATTTCCTGGCTTTAGGTCAAGTTAACTATTGCAACCCCACTGCAGGCTTTTTATTGTTTTACATGACTCTGTACTTCAACGAGACAAACACATGGTGTCCTTTAGTGAGCTACCACAAGCACCAGGATAAAGGGGATTGCATGGGGCAAAAGGAAGTCCTCCCTGAGTGGAAACTTATCCGGAAACACAAATAACTCTGCTTCAGTCAAGGAAAGATCCTGATACCACGCTTGGCTTTCTTCGTGTTTATGTAAAATGAAAACATTAGGGCAGGGCGATATGGCAAAAAAATGATCACAATATATTTTTTCACATCATCCGATTTTTATTGTTATCACAAAAAAAATGATAGTTTTTAACCTGCCAGCTTTAAAGCAACTGTACTAAAAAAATATAGAAACTACAGGGTGTATCAAAAAAGTAGACTCTCCAAAAAGTAGCCACCAGAGTTACAATTGGATATTTTCATGAAATTTCTTTACTTCCATACAGTATGTTGTATCATCCTACGGTCCATACCAAAATGTATTGCATAATTACATGCATGACTGAACACAGTCCTGTTTTCCGGTGGGCAAAAAAAAAATTCCT
The DNA here is from genome assembly GCF_027744805.1 of Dunckerocampus dactyliophorus. Lineage (NCBI taxonomy): Eukaryota > Metazoa > Chordata > Actinopteri > Syngnathiformes > Syngnathidae > Dunckerocampus > Dunckerocampus dactyliophorus. The sequence continues at coordinate 12,001,809 of NC_072831.1, forward strand.
CCAAAAAATTCAAGTGTTAAAATTTTAGGAAAAGTCAAACTATGATGCAGAATGAGAAATTTTGTTCTTTCCTAATGTTCTTAATGAGACTATAGGTGTGCGCCTTAGAATAATAAACTATGCAACGATTCAATTTTGAGGATTTTTAGCTCGTTGTGGGCTACGGCAGAAACAGTGATCCATGTTATTATGATTATTAATGGCTTATACTGTATTTGTATTTGAGTTCATTTAGCCATTTTTAGGCTTGACAATACTTAATTTGGGCAAAATTCTATACAATTTACTTAAATATGCATTTTTTTTTAAAATAACAAGCCGTAGTCAACCACAAAACTTTAACTGTAACCAGTAACTTTTGAAAAACCGCGATAGAGGGAGCGATGTTCTAACAATGATGTAGTGAGGGACGACTGTACTTACAACACATTAATAGAATTTGCACAATCCAAAAGGAGCAGTGGTGAGCGCTGGGATGATCTTCAGCATCGACAGACTTATTGACTCATAATGGCTAGTAAAAAATCATCCAAAGTGTGAAAATATTTTGAAAATGTTACATGATTCCAAGAAAGTAAAGTGCAACTTGTGTCAGCAGTGTCTTACCTATCATGCGACAACCAACATAGCATATCGTTTAGAAGGGTAAGGCTGTTACACCAACTTCATTTTATATCCTGACTGTGGATCTTAATCCAAGAAATTAGGCTGCTAACTGAGCGTTTTGGCAAATTGTTTTCGAAGTTATGCTGTTCCTATTCTATGAGCACTTTGCTGATGTGTGATATGCCCACTTTCCGAAAGCGACCATGTTTCAGTCTTGTTTCCAAGTTTCCTTAACGCCTTTAGCTCCATGTTTAGCTCCGCATTTGGTCATTGTGTTTACTTCTCTAGCAATTTTCAAACGAGTCGGAAAAGGTCGACTCTGATTGGCTGTTGTCACTAACATTTCCGCCATGTTTGATGGCGTACACATGCTACCAGCTGATTCACCTGTAATTGATCACAATCACATAATCGCCCAGCCCTAAATAAGATGCAGCGCATAAATGTCACAATACTGTACTGTAAATGGGTTGAGCAAACTTGCTCTCCATTTTTTTTATTTCAGGACAATTAAGTAGCCAGAACCTCCCTCTCCATGCTCTTGTCATGTTATACCAGCCCATACTGTATAATTACTTTTGAGCTTTGCTTTTCCCTCGCATTGAAGCAGAACAGGTTGCTTAAAACCCACAGATAATCACGTTAACTCCTACCTTGGCAGTGACTTGACAGAAAAGGAATAGTTCACCACTTCAGAGGCAATTCCATTCATGGCTGTGACAATACTCTCTGTGTGCACCAACACTTACATCTAATCCCAACAATGGCCACAAAAACACCGCTGTGTCAACAGTACAGTAATAGGGGGACAGAAAATAGAATGACAGGTGAGTGTATGTGGGCAGGAGGATGGGAGCTAATTGCCTTTCTATCCTTATAGAAAATCAGGTAACTACCACTGGCTGCCATGTCAAAGGGGAGCTCTTCTATGTGCAGAGGGTACTCAACTTCATTACAAATGCATCAACTGACAAAAGATTTTTAGCTAAAACAAACATGAGTATAGTGGCACACTGCAATGATTGCACCATTTTAAATTCCAACAACGTTTTTGGAATAAATATGGCTAGCACAAAATCCCGGAGAATGATGACTTCTCCAATTCTCACAAGACCTAGCACTGTTCAACCAGCATCAAAGCATCAACTCTGCTGATGTATTGTGCTTTTTCTTGGACTTTTTGGTGTTTTTTTGTAAGACTAGCCCCTTTCACACTCATTTACACGCACTGAAACAGTCAGCTTTGGGAAATAGTTCACACTCCCTATTTCTTAACTTGTCCTAGCTTTAATTCCATTGTTGGCCAAACGTGTGCCTCCGAAACACTAGGTGACTTTTAATGTCAATTTAGCTTGTTTAGCTGTGTGGTAGAGAAAGAGAATGCTACTGTCATGGTAGAATCCAGCTGGTGAAATGGATAACATAGCTTTCTACACCACTGGAGGAGCAGGGGTGGTGTCAGCCATGTAAAACGACGTTGCAGCTGAGTGCAACACTTGTCATGCACAAATTTCCCATGCTGGTAGAGAATTGGGAAGGTTATACGACCAACCTTTATTGCGGAAATGAAGCCGCATCACACGTGAAACTCCCACGGGACGTCCGAAAGTCAAGAGCTTTAACAGGAAAGAGCCAGCCCTGTTGGTGGTGAGTAATGTCGGGGTTAAGTGCTTAATTGAGCACCTCGGACCTCGCTATATCATGCCTAGCCGCTATTACGGATGACACTATAAAGTACATGCATAAAGAAGTAAATGTGTGAGTTTTTCTCCCTACTGTTGCTGCCTGTTGTTTTATGAATAATATCACTTGATCAATCCTTTTCAAATATTACACACTACAGTGTAAATCATAAATGTATGATTCGTACTTCTCTAATATTCCACTCTACAAAATAATAAAAGTATGATTTGTGCTGATATCGGATCAATAGCAATAGCACCGATATTCAAGGTTGCTATATCGGTATTGCATCGAAAGTGAAAAAGTTGTCTCGGGACACCCCTTACACTTGTTATTTCCTGTTATTTCTTGTCTGTTATTACTAACAAAATACAGACATAATTGCATTTTGAATCCAAAGATGAAGTTTCCGTGTTAAAATGCAGTTGTTGGATACATTTCTGCGCACTGGGATGTGATTGGGCGGCATGTCACATATTGAAGCTGGTTTCTTCCAGAACATTCTGCCACTAATTAAACAGGTAGGCTTCTATTATATCTACATACTTGAGTAGCTTTAAGTAGTAGCTTTGTCTCCTTGTTGGTGTAAACAGTCACCATCCCACCCACTCCGCTTTGTGAATTTAATGTTGTTAAGAGCGGCGTCATGAGACTCCAAGGCGAGTGCCGCATGCCCGCACCAATGACACCAATCAACTGATGTTTATACATGCAACGGATCTGGTTTCCAGTCGTACAGTGTAGCTAGTGTTAAGTAACACTATGCAAAGCTAGCCATATGTAGCAAAGGAGGGATAGCACCTTTAAGTGGATCCTTAAAATGAGCAAGGTGCATCTGATACATTACGTCATCATTCAAGACTGTTTAAAAGTGTTTTATGGTTTTAACGTAACAGTGTTAACTTATATACGTATACTTTTCAAAGGTAAGATAAGAATGTTACTTAAAATATTGCCTTTACAGTAAATGAAGGATTTATAACGGCAAGTTAGAATGTGTAATGGATTCTATTTCCATTATTCCCAACGGGAATAATTGGACGTTTCTCCCATAGCTAATATAAGATAAACACAGCATGCACACAGCTATAAACCACAAATTACAATTATAGTGCATTGACAACCTTTTTATGGGCAGCTCTTATGCCAATTTACTGTGCAGGCACATTAAAATACATTTCACTGTAAGTGGCGAGTACAGCGCATACGTTTTAAGATTTTTCTATCACGTAAAACAAGTTTAATTAATACATTTGATTTATTATCGTTTTTTATGAAAATGTTCAGCAATACCATTTGTACACTCATTCTCCAGGAGTGGGTACATTTGAATAATGTACAGTACAAGTGTTGCACAAGATTTGTTTCAATAGGAGTTACTCACACAGTGGTCGCTATAAATAGCATGAGTACAGAATTACTGTCAAGCATAGACCACACAGATCATTCTTGATCGACCTCTGGCGAACAAACACGCTGCTTTTACTCTGGGACAAACTAAACATACAGTGATGATAAAGCACATACTGTATATATTGAGCAACTTGCTTCATACATATAGTTTGTTGGATTAAGTGCATTTCCTACACCTAAAAGTTTTGTAAAATAAAGTCCCCTCACTTGTCAAAAGTGCTGCAATTGGCATATTTTAGGCCGTTCATTTAAAAAGGCACCCAAGGCTTCAATGCCTGCTCTGCTTGCATGATTTCAAGAATTACAGCATATCCAATACTCTCTTGACTGCAAGTAGCAATGGCTGGACCTGGGACATGCTGATTTAGCAGGACACTTACTTTTCCCAACCATCAGTGTAGTCAGATTTAAGGGATCATCAGATGCAGGATTAAAATCCACTGTTCAACAATTAATAATTTGTACTTGAACTCTGCTTGTTTTTCACAAATAAATGGAGTAGGAAATGTCAGTGTTATATTTGGTGATACCACTTCCCCCTCTCCCATAAACACATTATAATGGGACTGTAAATCCACTTGTTAATGCACCTGGTCTGCCAGATTATAAGTAGACGTAGCACAATGTTGCCAACTTAGCTACAGTACATTGCCGCAAGTAATCAGCAAGTAATCAGACTCGAGATTTTTTTTTTTTTTAAGCGGCAAGCAACAAAAAGACTTTTGGTGAAGAAACTTTTGCTGACTAAAACAGAGTGGGTCTCGAAAGGGTGAGACGTCTCCTGGTATTTAACTGGTTTAAGAGTTGCAAAGGTATGGATGTGTTTTCAAGTTCAAGAACACGTTTGTCTTGCCTTCTGTTTGGTGCATTTATGAAGCAATGGCAGCATCAGAGAAAGTTATATACAGTATAAGAAGGATCATCCAATCCGTGTTTTATGCTGCCGATTTCTATACCGATCATCTAGGAGTGAGATCGGCCGATACCGATCACATGGATTAACTGTACATTTTTCAATTTGTTTTTTACGAGTGGTATTGGCCAGAGCTGCCGTTAGACAATTCCAAGGGCCACTGGCATATAGGTAATTATTAAAGAATAAACGTTTGGGCAAATTGTCTTTTTGGTCTTTGTGTGAAACAATTTTGGTACTTTTTGACACAAACCTGAATTTAATTTGAAGCATGTTTTGGAGTAACATGAATACATGGGAAATTAACTGTTCAATATATATTTTTTAGCTCGAGACAAGAAAATTAAAAGAATAAAATAGAAATAAATATACTATCTTTAGTAACTCTTTCAATACCAAAGAAGTATTTATACATTTTTATAATCCCGAACTTCTGATCCCAAAGACATATTGTACATCTTTTATGGGGTTTTTATTGCACAAGAGGCAAAAAGAGGTGATGACGCAATTGCACACTAATGGATGCCACTTTTACAGCAGTTTAAACGGCCACAAGGTGGCAGAAGTGCATTTAGTAAGCTCGACATGTGAATTTGAATGGAAAAAACATACCTGTACATAACAGCAAGGAGGAAGTGGAAGAACGTGGAGGAGCGTAGCGTGCAGAACGTTATGCATTGTAAGGAAATTTTAACGCGTGCACACGCACACATGAGCGGGCACACGCGCACATACATGCACCACAGTTCAGTTCCAAATGTGAAAATTGTAAATAATTCATGGTGTTATATTTGTAAATTGCCATTGTGATGTAAAACAAGCCTTTTTTGTGTTATGTTGTGGTATATTAGTTTAGACATTTCAGCTGTCACAAAAGCAAAACATTTATGTCAACGTGAAAGTTATGCTTGAAATGTATCTTTTCACAAAAACCTGGTTTTCTCCATTTTTTATTCAGGGACTGATATTTCCTGAAACTTATTTGCCTGAAACTGAAGAACTGAAAAAGGTAGAAACAAACTTTTTTCCTGATGAAAGACAAGAGTCTAATCTTTCTTTTGGTAGGTTCCATGTTTATATAGCCATAGAACACAATATTCTGTGTGCCTTGAAAAATAGCTAGGATTGAATGAGTTAAATAGAAATCCTGCTCAACTTAAAAGAGAAGAAGTGTCCAGGTTGCAGGGGCCTCCAATTTTCATGTGTTTTATGACTGGCAACATTTAAATTGAACACTACTTTATTTACCCAGCAGATCTCCACTCAGTGTAGCCATCGTCTTTATGCTATTTTGTGGTCATTTGTCATTATATAAAGGCATGAAGTCTGAATTCAACAGTTTTAATAAAAAAGTACTAAGAGTTGAAGCAAATATTCTTTGACCCTTTGGCGGACTACTCAAAATCAGCTGGCGAGATAGGAGACATCGATCACGTGTTTTTTTACGGACAAAATCGGACAATATTGATGGGTGACCGATCGATCGGCGCATCCCTAATATATAGGTTTTACTTTTGCGTCTCACAGCACATAACTGTGGCGCATTCAAGGACCGCCGAACAAAGTGCAAAATCTAATGCTTGATGAAAAACTTTATCAGTGAAACAAAGACATGAACATTGGGCTTTCTAACAGAAACTCTGGCATGAAACAAAGTAGCAGAAGTTAATTTGTAGTTCTACACATATTGGGCTTCTCAAGTATATTTAATATTACATATGAGTATTTATGTACATTGTACATGTATATCAGGGGTGCACACACTTAGTTTAAGTCAAAAAGATCTACCTCTTACTATAAAACATAACATATATATAAAATCTACCAGATCAACTTTGAAAATACTATACCAAATACTGCTGATTAGTATTTCACATTCATAGTTTGAATGTGAATACAAAATACTTCAATCGAAATACATATCATTAAGTAATTCCCAATTCAATATGGCAATAAAGGTAATTACACATAATTCCTGAGTAGTGTACCAGTCAAAATAGCTACATAGCATTCATTATACATCCAGTTCATGTATTATGTCCAGTTAGCATTTGCTATCAAACAAACTATCAATTACCGATGTATGAGTACTGAAGTATTCATTTTTGTTAGTGTTCTTTTTTCTATTTTCATATTAAACTGCTGGGGACCTAGGGGAAAAAAAATACACATTTTGTTTATTATGACAATTTATATTCGTAATGTAGTTTTTTCCGGGAAGACCTGGGTTCGAATCTCCATTGGGCATCTCTGTGTGGAATTTGCATATTCTCCCCGTGCGTGTGTGGGTTTCCTCCCACATTCCAAAAACATGCATGTTAGGTGAAACCGCGACTCTAAATTGTCTATTGGTATCAATGTGAGTGTGAATGGTTGATTGTCTATATGTGCCCTGGGATAGGCTGGCGACCAGTCCCGGGTGTACCCCGCCTCTCGCCCAAAGTCAGGGATAGGCTCCAACATACCCCCGTGACCCTAATGAGGATAAGCGGCATAGAAAATAGATGTTTTTTCCTCCCAAACAAACATAATAGGTTTAAAAATGCAAAACATAAAACTGTCAAATCCAGCTTTGAGAAAATTGACTTTCCTTTATTTAACATAATTTCTACTAACAATCCGGGTGAGTTTCATTTAAAAAACAAAAAAAGCTTAGAATGTAGGACTTGGATTGATCATTGATAAACTGCACTGCCTGATAATGATGACTATTGGTGTTATTTGTTGTAAAGGTTTTAAATGGAAAAGTGTCTGCAATCACAACCTCTGGAGACAATAAAACAACGGGAGGAGGTAATATAATAAAGCGATGTAAAGAGCATTGACATGTTTTTTCTTTGTGTACCTCTTAACAAAAGGGGTGAATAACAACAAGGGGAGGGGGCACTGCATGCATGTCAACATCAGGATCACACCGGCTAATGTTAGCAGATGTGTGACACTCGTGGAGGGTGAGGGTGAGGGGGGGCTAGCCAGGCACACTACTGCTAGCTCTCACTGGGAGTACCAAATTGTAAAAAAAAAAGTAAATGCTGGGATGACATGGCGAGCGAATCCAATATAACTTACCTTAGGCTTGTAGAGCCACTTTCGAAAGCGGTTCATCGTTACCTCGCCACCTTCCCTTGTCACCGAGCCCTCGTCTTCTTCTCCGGCGGTCCCTGTGTGTCTGACAGCCTCGTTTGGCTGCTAAGCTAGCTAGCGGCGGTGGCTAAGGTAAAAAAAAAATAATACACAAACACACTGTAAGGTAACTTGTCCTAAATACACCAAAACGACTCTAAACACAGACGATGGGGAATATTCTGAGTTAATTCCACATTTCCAGGATTTGCTGCCTGTCTCCCCCGTCCGGCCACTTCCGAAGTCCAGAGCGTTCAGACAGAGAAGACCGACGACTGCGCTGCTCTGTGCCGGTCCAATATTACCGGATGACAGTCACGTTGACAACATTCACCTCCCACTTTCTCAGGAAGTGATGCATTCACGTACAGCTCTCAAAACATCGGAAATCACAACACAGACGCGTTACACTATGACTGGGCAGAATTTGTATTTTGCGCATTGATCGTCCAGGAGGATCTTTGTCATTACTTAAAGATAAAATGTTTTGGAGAACAAAGACACAATTATTTTGTGTATATGTTCAATTAAAAGCAGATTAAGTTAATCAGATTTCTGCATCGTGAGACCATACTTCCAAAACATATTTGCATGTGCTTTCAGTAATCAGCTTTGCTGTAGAAAGCATTAAACGTGATGTGATTTGACCTAACGTTACCACAATTAAAATTACCGCGTATTGTCTGACCTTGTTCATAAATTACGCCAGGTTAAAATGGATCATTTATTATGTCCGAGGTTTAATAGAAACATTAATTTCCAAAGGAAAAGAAGGCAGCACACGGATTTTGCCCGACGTCACAACACACTACGTCATTTTGTTATGGCAGCTAACAAAGGATCAGGATGTTGACACTTTGATAATCCAAAACAGATGTACCACATTCCTGAAATGATCGTAATGTGAAAATAAAATTCCAAAGTGGTCTTTATTTGTAAAATATCTTCCTTTCATGCATTTTTATAGGTCCATTTCTGTTGACATGAGTGTTGCTAGGCAACACTTGACCATAGCAACGAGAGGAAAACAAGCCGCAAATTGTTGTAAAAAAACGTCCTTCAAATCCAGCCAATTTTTTTTTTACAAGAAGACGCGGATGTGTCTTTTATTATTTAAAATTTCATTGTTTGACAGCTTATGTGTTCAATTTATGTGCTCAGAGTGATAAGTTTTCCTGAACGCTCATTCTAGCTTTGTGTGGCTGTAAAATGGCAAAAAACTATGGATCACTTGTCAAGGAAGCCATTGTGCTGCTCGACAAGTATACCGCTAGCCAACACATTTCAGACGACTTTACTGAAGATACTACGAAAGATCTGCAGGTATGACAATATCATCAAAATCAATTAAAATGTGGGAAGTCTTTTTGTACCTACAATAAAATCTAAAAGCGTAAAAAGACAATTTACGTCAACAAGTCCATAGACTTTAATATAAAAAAGTCATAAGAGTGTGTAACATTCTAACATGAATATGGCAATTATTGTCTGTGTAAATATAAATGTGACATACACTTTATGGCATGCCTTTGGCAGAAAATGGAAACTTCCAGCTGTTGGTGCCCAAAATACAGTAATAATAAAAGTGACATAAAAGATTTAAATGTTGCTACATACATTTTGTAGGATCTGGAAGCTCAGGATAAGGAGTTCCTGATTGATGTTGTCTCAGGTTGTATTGAGCATAAAAGGTTACTGGACATTGTCATCAATCCCTTCTATAACCTAGACGCAAGACTCACACGTAAACAATATCACTGCCAGTTTTCAGGTAATTTCATTGAATTAGTCGTTTGTTAAAGTTTTAAAATGAAAAAGACTTACAGTGGGTGTGTTTATGTTGTTTTCAGTGATCTGTTACCTCACGATGTTCCACCTTGATGACCTTGGACTTCAGGTTTTCAGCAACATTGTCTGCTCTCTGGACATTAACAAAATGCACAGTGTAAGAATATTGTTACAATGCAGTCAAAGCATATTCTATATTATATGTGCTGTTTTCATTGTAGTTCCTAAGTTTCTTCTTGACAAACCTCACCACTTGGATACAAGATGAGTGGAATCACATCTATGATGGTGAATATGTGACGGAACACTGGATTGGTCCTCTTCTAAGGTGACAAATGAAGTCAAAGAAAGCTTTTAATAACAAGTCAGCTGTTTAAAAACTTACACAATACACGTTCATTCTTTTTGTCCTTCAGGAGGCGCTCTGAAATTGAGACTCTCTTGGAGAGGCTTGTAGCTAAAGAGATGCAGTTACAGAGCATGCCAGCCAAAACCACTGAGCCAGTGGGATTCTCTTTTTTAAAACGTAAACCACGTTCTCCACCTCAGCCTAAATGCAGCCCACTGCTGGAAAAACACAGACCAGTAAGAAGAATATGGTTCTATACATTTTCCACACAGGTGTGCCAGTGTGGGATCCATTCCCACTCAGTGACTGCAGGTGAATGAATGGTTGTCTGTACATGACCTATGATTGACTGGAGACCAGTCCAGTGTATACCCCACCTTTTGCTCCATCGTCAGCTGGGATAGGCTCCAGTAGGGTGAACATATATTGATTACCAAAAACCAGGACACTCAAATGATACTCAAAGTTTACTATACTTTCAGTCTGCTTAAAGTACTTCTACTTTATTACAAAATATTGTCTATAACCAAAGACAAAAATTCCAAAGGAAAGGTAAGTTTAGCAACTGTTTACAAAGCAAGTGCCACACGGCATGCTGGGAAGCTGGAAGCACTCCCAGCGACCCTATAATATATTGGATTTATGTTTTATATTCATTTGGAATACTTGAAACCCTTTTTTGTGGAATGCTTCATACATCCCAGCTTCAGACTCTACATTGTACCTCCAGCGCTCCCCAGTTACAATGAGATTGTTTGAGACCCCTGCTGTACAGGATAAGTGGTAGAAAATGGATGAATGGACACCATACTAGATTTGTGTGTTTTGTGACATGGTTGTTGAGCTTCAAGATGTAATCCACTACTGTAACTTTTGCAGGTACCAAACAGCACATACAAGATTGGAAAAGAGGTTCACATGATGGACGAGATCAAACAAAAGAATCATCAAATGACTGAGGTAGCGCAAAGTTTATCATGCAACGTCAATTGCAGGTCTGACAGGCAGTTTTGACACCCTGTCTGTTCTTCGCTGAAGGATCTGCTGCATGAGGCAACTACGACACCATTCAGATGTGCTAAGCCCAAAATGTCTGACCACACGAAGGTATGAACTAGCTTCTGCTTTGTGCTGATTCAAAATAAACCGATCACTTGAATGTGTAATGCAGAGAGTGATGGCCCAAATAAAGGAAGAGTTGGACTCAAAACTCAAGTTCAGTGCCGTTCACAAACGTGAACTTTCGCCTGGTAAGGTGAGAATTGAGTATTCTAGCCTAGCAGCATTAAAAGATTCGAATTTAGTTGAATAAATATTAACTTGCAACCCACTTCTCTTAGAAAATGTGGCCAGTGAAACTCAACAGTGCCACTATTCTGCGACAGGGGGCACTACATGACCGCATGGTGGAGGAGGAGCGGCAGAGGTAGCGGCTCTTTCGTCTCAAGTTTCTCACTGACAATTGGTTACTATCAGGATAGCAGCACCTAGCAACAGAATACACAGAAGTGAATATCACAATGCAACCCACAACTTAACATCTGTTAATATCCTATACAAATTGAGAAATAAACGTAGCAAAACCATCACAGTTCCTCAAATTTTGGCCTCTGTTTTAACATATGCTTTTTCTCAGATAGCAAGTGCATAGTCCATTTCAAGAAGCTAAACCGCACCTCAATTTGACGGCAAAAAACTAACAGCCGATGGTAGTCTGTAGTTGTAATTAACAAAAAGGTGTGCCTCCCATGGGAGGCACCAGAAGACTTCAGGGAAGGCACAGCAGCTTGAGAAAAAGAGAAAACATTTTCCAAAGGCGCTAAGCTAACTTTAGTTTGTCAAAGGCAAAATAAATGCATTTTTAGTTCTTACGGTAAGCAAGTAAACAGTAACCAGGAAATATACCCAAAAAGAGGCAACATTTTAGCATACATTTTCAAAGTAAACAAAATAGGAATGTTACAAAAACCCATGCAAAAATCGAACACTTTGCATGCGTGCTTGATTTGGCGGGTCCGTGGGGACGTCCTTAAAAATGCAATTTTTTCATGGGAAATCGGGTGTATTTTCATTCGTATACATGTTTGTTAGGTAGATTACTTCTTCCTCTTCAATTTCACATCGGATTTATACTGAGTGTTGGACCACATCCACTCAAACGAGTGCTTTGAAAGTAAGCCCAACTTTAAGCATACATGAACAATATCACACTTGATTATCTTCCCTGGATTTTTGATTATCAATCGAATCTCCGTTGGGCATGTTTGTCTATATGTGCCCTGTGACTGGCTTGCGAACAGTCCAGGGTGTACCCCGCCTCTCGCCCGAAGCCAGCATACCCCCGCGACCCTAATGAGGATAAGTGGCATAGAAAATGGATGTGGTTGGTTGTGGTTCGAACAGCTTTTTTCTTGACTCAATATTAAACCAATGGGGACCAAAGACACTATTTCCCGGCATGAAATTGGCTCTAACTTCTTTAATTTTTGTGGTAGAGGAGTCAATGAGGTATCAAATTAAAGTTCAAGTCATGCTTTATCAGGTAGACTTGACTTTACATATTTTAAAATGTTGTAACATTCCTAAACAAAAAAATACATTAAACAGGGCGTACACTAACCAAGGTTCCACTGTGTATTCTCTGATGGGAGGTTCGCGGTGCCAAATTTCTAAAAAAAAACAAAAAACAATGCCATCTGACACCACTACAGTGTCACTATGTGATTACGACAGCACATGCTGCCGGCACAGCAGACACGGCATCTGTAAAGCTGAAGTTCATGATAGAGTTTAAAGAGAAAATGCTGCTGTTGCGAAGCATTCCAGAGCAAAAAGAAAAAAGAAGAGCTACGAGAATTAGGAACGAGAAACAAAAGTTATTGAGTGCAGTGGGAATACATAAAACATGTTATCATGTAGTATATTGATTATAATACAATATGAATTGCATTGAATTTAATACAATTTGATATTGTATTTAAAAAATGTTTTACCATCATTAATTATTTTGTTTGTGAGAATTACAAAATATTTTGTTTGGTAAAAAAAGTAAAAAAAAAAAAATTAAAAAAAAGTAAAATTTGTAAAAAAAAAAATAATAATAAAAAATAATACAAAATTTAAAAAAACAAAAAAAATAAAACAAAAAAAACCAAAACAAAATATTTTGTTCCAATTTTTGCAATGCATTCTTAAATTAAAGCCCTGCCTCCTTATACAGATGAATACTGTACTCTACAGTAGAATAAAAACCAGGGCTGACCACTATATGGACAAATATGTTAACTGGAAAAAGTAAACACAAGAATTAAAAAAAACAAGAGAAAAAAAAAGTAGAATCATCACATGGTATGGGCTTATCGCTTAGTTCCATTTGTCTTTGTGTTGACACAGAATAGAGACTCTGGCGAAGGGAGCATATGAGCCCTCTTCTTTTCTTCAATGGCAAAAAGAAATGAGTGAAAAAGACCATCAGGAGAAGTTGGCAAAGATTGAGCAGAAGCATGCGGAAGCTCTGATTAGCCGTTTTGAGACGGCTGTGAGCCGCGCACAAACAATGGAACATAGAAAGAAGGTTGCTCTGCTCAAAAAAGAAGAGGTGGGTACACGAGCAACTCATAAAAGATGAGCCATTTCCTAAAGATTACACAGTGCTGCACGTGCACTATCTTCTCAATGGACAACTGTGTTGAAATTCAACTTAGACAGAACTTAGAGCAATTTACGGCTTGTGTAGTGGTATACATTTACTATCCGCTGAAAATAAGTCAACGCAGAGACATTATTGTCTCTAGCTGGCAACAAAAGTGAGTACACCTCATACCGAACAAGTCCAAATTGTGTCCAAAGTGTCAATTTTGTTATGTAGCACGGCCTTAATCCTTTTGGTCATGGAATTCACCAGAGCTGCACAGGTTGTTAATGGGTTGCTCTTCCACTCTTCCATGTTGGTGGAAATGGTGGATGTTACACGCATTGCGCTCCTCCACCTACCTTCTGCTTGAGGATGTCCTCAAGGTGCTAAATTGGGTTCAGGTCTAGAGACATATTTGGCCACTCCATCACCTACAGCTTCCTCAACAAGGCCCTTCTGTCACATCTTGGAGGTATGCTCGGGCTCATTATCATGTTGGGCAACTGCCATGCCGCCCAGTTACCCAAGGAAGGGGATCATGCTCTTTTAGAATGTCACAGTATATGTTGAAATTCCTGTTTTCCTTCAATGAACCGCAGCTCCCCGGAGCACTCATGCAGCCCAAAGCTATGATGCTACCACTGCCATGCTTGAGTGTAGGTAGACAATTATTTTGGTACTCACTTGTGTTGCCACTCGCCAGCTATTCAGACAACGATGGCTGTGTGTTGACCTACTTTCCGTAGATAGTGCATGTATACTGTTATACAAGCTGTACACTGACTACCATGACACGTTCTCCAAACCTGCAGAGATTTTTCCAAGGACCTTTTATCAGGTGGCTCCTCCCACTCTATACTCGGGTTCTTTGGACCTCCGTAGCAGCACGCCAGCTGCTTGGAGCATGTGTCCGAATATAGTGTACTTTGCTGGGCCACAGCAGGTTTGCTCCAATGATGTGGTAGTAGTCATGTCGTCATATTTGATAGGACAAATCATCAGGTACAGTTGGTCAAATCCAAATCCGTTCAAGTTCTTCTTACCGCCACGTGTGCACAAACTACAGTTAAATCAAAATGTAAAAAGTAGATATAAAAAAGTTATCGGTACCATATCGGTCTTGAGAAGCAGAACGTTATCGGTATCGGTTTGAAAAAAAGATATCGTGCACTTCTAGTTGTAATTGTTACATTATTGCGGTATAGTAATAATCAAATTCATCTTGGATAATGTTTGGTCTTTTCTTGATTGATGATTTAATCCTACAAAAACCTTACACGAATATCATGGTTTCATTGAGTGGCTCTGATATTAGCAGTAATTGCATCCTGTAAAATGAGTTGCAGTGAAAGTCATTACAGTATTATGTGCCGTTTGCAAAATACGCACACAATTTCTACTACACAGATACTGCTACTAGGAACTTTAGAAATCCCATAACAATCGTTACCTTGCATGTCCTGCAACGTCAAGCTTGTTAATTAGTGTGGGAAGTGAGAAGCAAGAAGCTACGCTGTAGCTATGGGGCCAAATTACTCCACATGAATAAAATGTTAAGTTAATTATGTATTGACATCTAAAAATCACGTGGTGTCCAATCATCACTGTTGTTATCACTGACATGAATATGTTGTGAGTGCAAGGTTTCATTTGCTACTATTTTTCATGCACTTAACATTGTACAGTTATCTTTTTACAGGTTCTTACTGTAGTGATGTGGCAGAGATTAAACACTGCAAAAAAAATAAGCACGTTTCGAAGGCAACTCAAAATTTGACTCCCTTGTCGGGTTTTTTAGTCAGCAGGGTCGGAGACTGTATCACATTTCATTTGTATAGTATTCTCCCTTGAGAAGATATACGGTAATAACAACAGTTGCTGAAATAGGAGGGGTGTATTCACTTTTCTGAGATACTTTATGTTCCTTTTAATAGCTACTGACAAGTAGGTGTTCAAGTTATATTTTCCATGTTGTCTTTCTTGCAGGAATCTCAGCTGACTCTGAAACGTGCCCAGAAAAAGTTGCAGGAGGTGAAAGAAAAGCGAGACTTAGTGCAACAAATGTCAGAGAACTGCAAAAAGAACCCCAAAAACGCTAAAGAGAAGGTGAAGAAGTTCAAACAGAGTGTTGGTAAGCACATTGACTTCACATACACTGCAAAGCATATTGATCATTTCCATTGGCTTTCCTATTCAAGACTATCTATTTTATTCCATTACCACAGTAAAAGAAATCTCAGAGCACAATCAAAAGCTGCTTCTTCAAGCGCAAGAGGAAGCCCAGGCAGAGCTCAATAGAAAGTTTCACACCGTCAGTGAACTCCATGCCATTGAATGTGCTCCTCCTACTAGATTAAAATGTTTTGATGACACAGAGGTGAGTGACAGATCATATGGACGTAATGTAAGAGTTGTCAACTTCAAGAGTTGAAGTGTGTCATGGTTTACCTCTTGTGTCAGACTGCAGGCCACAAGCTGCTAGGAGAGATGTCCCACGCCGAGCTGAAGGAACGTCTGTTCTTCATGAAGGAAACAGAGATGAACGAGCAGCAGAAGAAGCGAGAGTGTATCCTGGAGGAGATACAGAAAAAGAAGCAACTTTTGTTGGACAACTTCGACACCATCAACCTCCACAATAGAGCCTTGGCAATGGCTGCTACCCTCAGGTCAGCAAAGTGTGGCGCTAATGACCACATTTCTGAGAAAAACAACACACATTCATTATATTGTGGTGCAGGAAAGAGGAGGAGAAAGAAGCCCAGCTGAGATTGCGGCAGACTCGAGAGGAGACGTTCGCAGCTCTGCGAAAGAGGCGTGAAGAGGCAAACCAAGACTGTCAAAAACTGAAGCAAAGTGAACGCAACAAGGCCAAACCCTCAAAGCAGGCATCATCATACCCTGGTAGAACCACAGAGACCAACCGCAAAGTATGAAATGGCTTGTTGTCTTTTATTAGTGTTACTGATAACATTATTGTGCTAACAGTAATATGTTTCCTTTGTTTTTGTCTTGATGGGACGGATTCAAGAAGATAACCTGGGAGGACTTGGAGCAACGCTTAGAGCAGTATGTCGAGAGGAAAGACCCTCATGTTGTTACTCAGAGGGGAACATTTAAAAGATAAATAGAGCAAAGTGGCCTCAGGACGCGTGATATCTGCACACTGGAGAAGCTTCAGCTTTAAAACACATTAAAACTACAAATTTACAACACAATTAGTTTCAAGACTGCATCACAGCATAATATAGCAATCGAAATATCCAATCCCACAATCATGCCCTCTACATAACGCAGGGACGGACTTAGGCAAACACAGGCAATTGCCCAGGGCCCTGAGATTTCCAGGGGCCCCCAAAGCAATGCATCCTAACTTAGCATGCAGCGCACTTCCTGTTCAACACGCTGGTGCGGGTGACATGGGCAATGGGAGCATTTTTGCGTTGGAAACAACACACTGATTTGTGGATCGTAAAATATAATCCATCTGAAAAAATAACTCAATGCATTGTGCAGAGAGACAGTGGTAAACGTGGCTGCAATCTCAAGCAGCACCTGAAGGCTCATCAAACTGATACTCTTTCGAAGGTAAGTTACAACAAGTTGTGTTAACATACAATGTATATAAATGTGGCAATATAACTAGCAACTTCAACTAACAGATTTCAAAATCAGGAAAAAAGTGGCCTAATAATTACACTCACCTTTTGTAAAAATTGAAACTAAAATTAAAAAAAAACTTTTGTCAGTGCAGTACAAGGATGTGGAGGTTCCCCAATGCCTGGGTTTGGCCTGGGTCACCAAAGGACTAAATAAGCCCCTGCACAAGGGGAGCAGCATAAGGGTTGACATCATCAATGTATTATAATTAGACGTTTAGTGCGTGTTTGAGCTTACTACGTGGCGTCACCAACGCTCAATAAAATTTAAATTGTTTAAAAATCTATGGTGTTAACTCATTATTTAAGTATGGAACATAATACATATTATATACTAATCAGCAGAATAAAACCTGTCATCTACTTTTTGTACTGTTTGTTATAAATAAAGTTATTCTAAAAACTCTACCTTGTTTTCCTACTTCCCGTCGCCAGTCCCTGTCTTCTTCGGTGGTACCTGTGTTTAACAGCCATCGTTTGGATGCTATAAGCTAGCGTTACAGGTGGAAAAACACAATGTACTGTAAATACTGTAAAGTCCAGAAATGTCTCTCAAGACTAATTGTTTCCTGCCTGTGTAAATCGGATAACTACCTCCAAAGTTGACGACATTCACGTAAACCTTCCACGTCCGAATGATGTCTCGTGTTGCTGTCACAATATGTTGTCAACTGCGGCCCGATATCCACATTATTTAAACAACAAACATACACATACGTATTTTAATACTGAAACTAAATCTGTGATAGTACATCGTTTTTGTGAATGATGACATGAAAACAATATAAATAAATATATATACCAGCTATAGCGAGTCGACGCGTTTCCAATTGAACCCAAGGCAGCGCAATGTTTTACCTAAACGCAACAATAAATATGTCATATGGTACGTAATTATTATGTACGACATCCCACCGTGGGCAGATTTGATCATACGTCGCAATACGTAACGCCATTCCAACGCATGTGTAATGCAAAAAATGTCTTGGACATTTTATGCCATTATGATTTTTGATGAATTGATCACAAACAAGATTTACTTGTGTTGACGTAAAATGGCACAAAGCAATGCAGAACTTGTGAAAGAGGCCATTGACCTGCTGGATAAATTTACTGTTGGGGAACAGAGTTTGGACGACTTTATTGAAGAGGCAGCCAAGGATCTGCAGGTAGGTAATTACAAAAAAATGTTCTTATGGGGCGTTGCATGATCATATACAAAAGAAGTCCGAACTTGTGCTGAAAGTCAATGCATTTCAGCAGCAAGGACATCATTTTTTGTAGAGATAACACTTTTACTGTATACATTTTGTAGAATATGGAACCTCAGCATATGAAGTTCGTTCTTGATCTTGTCTCTGGATGCATTGAGTACAAGAAGCTACTGGACGTAGTTGTCAATCCCTTCTACGGCCAGGGTGGAAAACTCATATCAAAAAGTTATCGCAGTCATTTTGTTGGTATGTTTAAACAATTACACATTTGTTTTTGTTTAAATAAAAAATGGACTTACAGTTGATGTGTTGGTTGTTTTTAGTGATCTGTTACCTCACCATATTCTACTTGGACGAACTTGGACTTCAGGATTTCAGCAAAATTGTCAAATCTCTGGATATTAGGAAAATGCACAATGTAAGAGTAATGCTGCATTGACAAGACAGTCTTTTATGGTGCAGTGTATATTTATATTATGTTATTGATTGTAGTTTCTGAGATTCTTCTTTACAAACCTCACCACTTGGATACAGGATGAGTGGAATCGCATCTATGATATTGCATATGTGAAAGACCACTGGATTGATCCTCTGCTAAGGTAATAACAGAAGTACAGTCACTGAACATTGTTTGAAAGCAATGTTTTCAAGACAGGGAACGCTTTCTCCCTTTTGTCTTGTAGAAAGTGCTCTGATATCGAGACACTCTTGGAGAAGCTTGCTGCAAAAGAAACTGGAGGGATGCAGCAACAAAAAGCTCCATGCTTTCCATCCAGAACGACTAAACTTGAGGGGTTCACGTTTGTTAAACCTAAACCACCATCTCCACCTCAGCCTAAGCACAGCCCTGTTGAGGAAAAATACAAACCGGTCAATCTCATCGTTATGTGTACGATTTCATTTATGTAAAGTTACATGACGTGGTGTATTTACTTTTTCAGGTACCAAAGAGCACTTACAACACCCCAAAAGAAATCCAGTTGTTAGAAGAGCTCAAGCAAAGGAACCATCAAATGAGTGAGGTACGTGACTGCTATTATCGTCTATTATCACAAGAAAAATACGTATCGGAGTCAGTCAGTTACTTTGAAAAATGAAGTTTGTCATAACATTGCTTCCAGACAGTTCCATAAAGTATAACTATTTCATGTTTTGACCACTGTGTTACTGTATTTTGTTTTTCACAGGAGCTACTCCTCAAGGCCAATATGACACAGTTCAGATTTGCAAGTCTGAAAAAGTCTGATCTCACACAGGTAGGAACTATTGTTTGTGCTGTACATATTGCAGACAAAAATGACATTGCACTCATTGAATTGAAGGTGCAACATGCATAGACGCTGTCCTTATGTTGTGGCATATGTCCTGCACTATAACTTGCACATCACCTATACAATTGAGCCAGTGTTGTTTGTTCACACTCTACTGGCATTGGCACAGAACATGTAAATACTGCCATATGTTATAGTGACAGTGATGTGACGGTGCAGTTGACGATATTGAGCATATATTTGCATACTCTTGTGTATATATTACGTACCTAAGCTTTCAGTGAGGACTTAAGCCACCAAATACACTTCTTAATACCAACACTATCACCTCACAATTATACAAACCATCAGTAATATACGAAAACGCAATACAGCAACACTTATTTCAAGTAAAATACATCTATTCACCAAAGATGTCAATTTCTCCTCAGTCATTGTGGGCGTAACTTGGCTTGTAGAACACTTTCGGTCTGATCAACCAATCAGAGAACGGAAAAGCGCTGGTGTCACAGTGGGCCGGCTTGCTGGACCTGAGGGGCGAATCTGAAGTCTGACTGGCTAAAAAAAAAAAAATGCTAATAGTGTGTATGTGACATGGGCCAGCACCTCCGATTCTGAAGGCCCTGGTCAGATTAGATTAACATGGCAACACAAAGAAGCTAAAATCTGATTGGACAACAAAATCATAGAAATACACGACTGGGAGCAGTGCAGCCAAGAAACAAAATGAAAATAGTTGACTGCTGGAATAAATTATTACAATATTATGGAACAAATACTAGAATTTAAGTTGTAAATGTAGGCCAGAGAAGACGTTGCTGGCCCTGATTGCACAGGACGACAAGTCATTAGCTATAACAGAAAAAAAAGATGACCAGCCCCTGTCGGTGGTGTCTAAAGGCGGGTTTAAAAGCTTAATTTAGCACCACGCACCTCGATATAGTATGCCTAGCTGCCACTGCATTGTGAGTTAAACTATACCCCAGATGCTTAAAGAAGTAAATGGGTCCATTTTTCTCATACCCACTGTTGGTCATTATTGTTCCCTGTTTGAGTAATATCACTTGATCAAGCTTTTTCTAACATTCCACTTTACAAAACAAGTAATAAAAGCATGTATGTATGATTCATGCTGATATCAGATTGATATCAGTATCGGCTAATATTTGAGGCTGCAATATCTATTACAAAAACAGTGCACTTTTGCTATGCTGATCATTTAGAATGTACATGTGTGTTGCAGAAAGTGCTGAACCAGATCAGTGAAGAGTTGGACTCAAGACTTCAGTTTGACTCACTTCATGCCACTGATCCTCCTTCCTTTAAGGTGAAAATATCTTACTTTATCAACAATTAGACCAAATCAGAGGATGAGAATTCAGTACAATATTAACTCACCTCACATTTTCCACTCTTGTTAGAACGTCCTTCCTGTCAAACTCAACACTGCAGCTATGCTGAGGCGGCGAGCTCTATATGATCGCCATGTGGAAGAAGAGCTGCAGAGGTGCAGACTCTCTATTTGTATCAGGAGATGTCATGCAATATTCAATATTGCTTGATTTAAATAGTGCCTTTTCTTGTCATGTTTACATAATTTTTTTAAATAACATGAGCATAACAGCACCTTCTTTCCCAATTTATCTAGAATAGAGATTTTGGCGGAGGGGGCGCATGAGCCCTCGGTCTTGCTTCAGAAGCAGAGAGAAATTCTTCAGAAAGAACATCATGAGAGGTGGGCCAAGATTAAGCTGAAGCATGCTGAAGTCATTCGTAGCCATTGGCAAGCCACTTTGGCCCGCACACAAGTCATGGAAAGGAACAAGAAGGCTGCTCAGCTCAAAAAAATTGAGGTAGGTACTGTACATAGTCGCTGACAACAACCAAATGAAAGAGCAACAACAATGGGGGTATTTTATACGGCGAAAGTGGCTCAACAAACCCAGGCTTTGCGCTCAAGATGCAACTCAACAAAACCTAACATCTGCAATCAGACTTAATTGGTCCCTCAACGGTGGTTATCAACTTACTTTGTCAAGTTTCGGCTTTGTGCTAAGTGCGTGTTCACATGAAAGGGGGCGTTTGACGTCATATTATTGTACTCACGCTGAAAAGTGAAGCGGTCCCAGCAAGTGTATTTTACAAAAAATGAGTACGTACTTATTATGGAGCGTTATGAGGAGTTCTCAAAAGATTATGACTGCTAAAAGCAACACCGTCGCCGCCAATACAGCGAGGGGGGACTAGCTGGCATGCCAGCATGCAGCGTGTGAATGCGCAAGTTAACACTGATTATTATAAAAACCATACCCTGCTAGTATTTTCATTTATCAACGCTCAACATTGCACAACTTTGACATATTAACACTCATCCAATTAAAATATAAACACAATGGAGCAACAACTTTCGTTTTTGATGTTATAAGTTAATGAAATATTTTAATCTGCTGTTTCTCGTTGTGACCACTAGATGGAAGTGTTTTGCGTGTGACGTGTATTGTGGCGATTTTTTAATTGCTTTTTTCCCGTTTTATAATAAAACAAGTGTTTTAATGCAGTTGATTGATGCTTCACAGTGTTTATTCCTCAAGCAAATATTATTATATAAGAAGACTAACAGACTAATTAATTACTAATATTTCATATTGCATTTTATTTCTGTTGCTCACGTGAACATATATCACGTATTCCCTCGTCTGAAAATCTCTCTCATTTATAGATGGCTTTTTTTTTTTTTTTTAATTTCCATGTCCCCTCGGGAGCCTCTAGGCTGCAAATAAACGATGACACCATCTTCGAATTAGCTAAACAGTGAAACAGTGGCACTTGCACAGCCGATTTTAAGCGGAAAGCCTGGACACAACCTGGTCCTGACTAGGCTATGAGTTTAGCCTCTGTTACCATGGCGATCCAGCTGCTTTAAAAGAGAGCTACCTTCGCGGAACACCCAAGTCTGGCTGTCCACTCAACACAGCTTGCTAACATACTAAACTCGCTTTGCAGAATACCTCCTGAGTCAATGAAAGCCTTGACTTATCATCTTTTCATCACTTTTTGACTTGTACTCTTCTGCGGTTGCATCACAAAAAAGCCAAAGAAAAAGCTCACTTATGGATTTAAAGCTTTATATGCTCACAGAGCTGAGGTCTCATGAGAACTGCAGACATCTTGTGCAAAGTCACACACTGATGAGGTGAGCTCCACGTTTTTGTTTTTTTTGTTTACTTTTGAGGCATTTTTCACTGTTGTCACTGAGAAGTGATTGACAGGACATAATGTCCATAGTGTGCCTGGTCTCTTGCTCTGTGTATGCTGGGATAGGCTCTAGCACGCATGTGACACTGAATAGGATAAGTGCTGCAGGTGATGGATTCCAATTTGGGTGTGAAGATTATGTTTTTAATGTTTGCTTTCTTGCAGACAACCAAACGCTGTCAGAAAAATGTGCAGGAACGTTTGGAAGAAGAAAAAGAAAAGAAAGTCCTGGTGCAAAAAGTGGTAGACGGTCACAAGAACTCCAAAAAAGTTAAAGAGAAGGTGAAGAAATTGAAACAAAGTGTTGGTAAGCGCATTCAATTTTTACACCATTTTTTTCCTGATTTCCCTTTGTAACCAAACCATTTTATTTCACAGTCAAAGAATTCTCACAGCACAATCATGAGCTTCTCCGTCAAGCACAAGAGGAAGCCCAGGCAGCACTCAGCAGGAGGTTGGACATTATCAATGAAATGCACACCATGGAATGTCTTCGTAACCTTCGAGGGAAAACATTTGACGATACGGAGGTGACATGCATCACATGGATCACATGGATGCAAGATAAGAGTTAAGAATGCGTCATAGTTTACTTCTTATGTCAGATTGCAGGGCATGAGCTGCTAGGAGAGATGTCCTATGCTGAGCTGAAGGAGCGGTTGTTCCTCACGAAGGAAGCAGAGATGAATGAAAAGCAGAAGAAGCGAGAATACATCCAGAAGGAGAAGCAGCGAAAGAAGCAGCTGCTGTTGGAAAATATGGACACCATCAGCCTTCAAAGTAGAGCCATGGCAAAGGCGGCTGCCATCAGGTCAGCGAAATGACTGAAAAAAGTTTGGAGGAAAAATGGCCACTGGAGATGCGTAAATAAACACATCAATTCGAGTTTTATCACACTGCAGAAAAGAAGAAGAAAAGCAAGCCAAGCTACGATTGCAGAGGGCGGCAACTCAGGACAAGAAGGTGTTGACCTTGCAGAAGAAGACTGAAGAGATGAAGCAAGAGTGCCACAAACTGAGGCAAAGTGAAAGCAGCAAGGTTAAACTACCGAAGCAGGCAGCAGCACACACAAATGAGACCCACAGAAAAGTGAGCATGAAATCCACAATAGTTGAATGACTTGTTGTGTGTGCCAGTGTTAAGATTGTCATGGTCACAGCGAATCTATTTATCTGTCTTGTTTTGACAGGATGGGATGCAGAAGATAAATTGGGACGACTTGGAGAAGCGCTTAGAACACTACATCGAGGGAAAAGACCCTCATGGATAATAAAGTACACAGTTTTGATTGACACTGAGATGCTGTCAGAGAGGTATTTACTTAACAATAAGTTTATTATTGTGGTTCCAATTTGCAGTGGTGTAAAACTGCAGTAGTTACGTAGATGAATAAGGTAGCAAGTAATTTGGCTGCATTTTTGATTGGCCTCTTATTGTATGTGAGATTGTGCATTAAAGCCTTCTGATCAATCCATACAATACAACACAAAGGACACAACTACATATGATATACAATATAATATAATTTACTTGGACCAACATTTTTTGGACACATTTTAATCTAACTATATTTACATGGGTTGAGGTTTTGAAACAAAACTAGTACTACTCTAAGGTTTTGTATGTTGAATTATGTAACTATAAATAAACCATGCTTGTGTGTGTGCTTCACAAAGAAAATAGCTTTTTGGAGTGTTCTTAGATGAGCTCAACTGATGGGAAGAATGTTTAACAGTAAAATGTGCAACAGCGTTTCCAATCAATTTGTCTTTCCTGCACATTAGCGCCTCTCCTGGAGGCCTTGCGTAAAAACAAGCCCCATTCAGCCAATTTTCCTCCCATTTTTTTCTCCAAGTAAAGCAAAATCACATGATGTGTACTTTGTCATCTGACGCTGAGGAGTGGACTGGTCCCACCTCAAGCAAGCTTCACTGACGTCGTCTTTTTTGAAAAAAACAAACAAAAAACAAAGCTGTGAGTGATTTGTCAAGGTAGAGATGCTGTAGATGAACTTTGTCAGGAGAAGAGTAGTGGACCATTAGAGGAGGATGGACCGTCGGGCTCCTCTGCCCTTCATCTCTGCCTTTTGCTTCGTAGGTGAGTTAATTATTTTTCAGATAAAATACACTTATGTTTGGTTCCATGACTGAGACATGTTAAATTGCTGGTAATCAGTAAAAAAAACAAACAAAAAAAACCTCACTTTTGCACACTTGCATATTTTTCATATTACTGAAATTGTTGCATAATAATTCAGATCAGTTTCAAAATCCTGGAGAATTTTTCCATCGATTTTCTGTGCATATTAAAGTGTGAAATAATTTTTTATTAGAAATGTATTGTTTTTCTGCAATACTCATGTTGGGCCGTTTTGCTGACATTCGCACCCCAAGATTTTTACTTTACTTGTCATCATTTTTGTCTGCTGTTTAATAATAAATCCCAAGACTTTGAGAAATGCAGGCAAGGCTAGAGAATCACATGACTCCCCTCCTCTGGCTGAATAAATCCTTTTCTTGAGGAAGATGGCTCCCACTCATAGCTCTCAAGCACATGGCTAATGTGATTACTCACACAATGTGGCCTCTTGTCTTGCTGATTTACTTACTTACCTGCTGGCCTCGCTGTTTATGTTGAATAAATAGTTTTATTGCAAAATATCAACATTGTTCTAATGAAGTACGCAGCTATCGCCATGGACTGAAACATTTCCGACACTAAACTAAGCCAGTGAGTGCCCATTTGGTCATACTGTTTTGTTTGTGTGTCCCTCCTGTGCTAGTCAGCTACTTCCTTGTTCGTGTTCCCTGTTTTGATTTTGGGCCGAATGGAACTGATTCATCGTGACTAACAAGTGCAAAAAATTAATGCATGGCAGATGTGTGTACTGTACTGTAGGTTTGTAATGTACTTCCTGGTGCATGGAGGATAATGTAAGGCAACAGGACTTACTCTATTCATATTCTATGGCAAGGGGCACAGTTTCATTTATTTTCTAACAGCAAAAAGAGAAAATGAACCATATTTGTGTTCATTTGTCCCTCCATGTGTTATCAAGGTACATGGTGGTTGAGAAAGTATAAGACAACAAAAGACTGAAATTCTGACTGAAAAGTGAAAAATATGGTTGAACAATTTGTGTTGATTAACAGTTTGTTGATTTGTTTCGCCATGTGTTAGCAAGCTACAATGTGGTCTCACCAAAAGATAAGACAACAGGACTGTGCATTTTTTTTTCTTTCTGGTGCAAGGGGAAGGTTTCACTTGAAGTCAAAAAGCAAAAAGAGAAAGTAAATCCATTTAACAAAAGTGAAAAACATTGTTGAATGTTATATTTGTGTTCGTTTGTTCCTCCATGTGTTAGCAACCTACTTCCTGGTTCATGGAGGATAATGCAGGACAGTAGGACTGTACCATTTATTATTCCCCGGGCTAGAGAAACGGTTTTATTCCGTTTCAAACAAAAAGAAAATAAAGAAAATAAATCCCTCTAACAAACATAGGAGAAAAACGTTGTTGAACCCCATCTTTGTGTCTGTTTGTCACTTTGTATGTTAGCAACATACTTGGTGGTTCACTGAAGATAATGTTAATGACAGGACTGAACCATTTTTCAAATTCAGGTACAGTACGTCTGTAAGTTGCTGAAGTAAGCGGCTTTAGGAACTTTTGGAATCTGAGGCAAGTGGAGTAGTTCATTGTAACTCAAATGGAGACATTTTCATCCGGATTTGCACCAAATGCACCAATTGAATGGAATCTTCCTCAGCACGTGCCATCAAGCTCAGCAAGGTTTTTGCTACATACTGACAACAAACAAACCAACAAACGCTGAACCAAGCAATAGCGCTTGGCATCATGCTCAGCAGGGGTAATAATATTGGCTTAGGCTGCCTCTGTTGTACTGTAAAACCACGTCTTTAATACTACGTAATGTTATCTTTCCAAGAAGTCACCTTCTGGTCAAATGAATCATTTACTTCCCTGTCCATGTTAGAGCAAAAGAATGGTTACGTAGCAGCACTGAGTCCAATTCCAACACAGTCACATCATATTTGTGTTGCAGGCATGGTGCTAAGTCAGACCACACCCACTCCTGCAGCCCTCACCACCACTCTGTTGGAGAATGGCACTGTTGTGACACCGACCCCTGCTCTTGTCAGCACCACCACCTCCACCTGCTCTGCATTCAACACTTCTAACTGTGAGCCTTGTGCCCCTGGATCACAGTACGACAATGGTGAGTGTGTACTTTATCTCCACGTATATTACAACCAAAGAGTAGATGTTGACATTTTCTAATTTATTCCAAGGTACACTGCTGTGTGCATGCTGCGCCGAGCATGGGCTCTGTCTATTTCCTGGAGCCTGCCTACCATGCACCATCGGCTTCTATCAACCACTGTCTGGGCAGCAGCAGTGCCTTCCCTGCCGGCAGGGCTTCTACACAAAGTAGGATCTCTCACGAATTTGCATTACTGTGCCACACAAAATCCAGCACTGTTTTTCTTTATTTCCATTATGTATTTTATAATCAACACGTCAAGCTAATTTTAACGCAGTCCTATGTATTACTTGATCAGTTTATATCACAACATCTTATGTTTCTACAGTAATAATGTTGGCCTTGCTGGTTCTCATAATAGTCCATTGTTTGCCATTGAAGCAGCCAAGTGGATGTGACCATTCTTTCATTTGCCACAGGGGTAGCTATTATTAAGCCCTATTAATTCTGCCTTGCAACCCTGCAAACATGTCACCGGGAAAAACAAATGTGTTGATCTACTTTTCTGAGTTGGCTTCATAGTTAACTTAAAGTCAAAGAAATATTTTGTGTTGAATTACGCATGATTTTTGTTCTTTATTTACCTTGGAGTTGGAATAATAAATTGGAATTTGAAAGAATACATGACGCAGTAACAGTAGCTAGTGGAGGCCAATGAACACAGTTATAAATGTATATATATATATATATATATATATATATATATATATATATATATATATATGAGTCGTATGTTCTAATGCAGGGGTCACTAACTCGCCGAGTCCGGACCCAGACGCCGTCCTCTCCGGACCTGGACATATAGTAAAGACATTATTCAAGTACTTTAAGGTTTTTGTTTTTTCTTTTAGCTTTTAAAGCATTTTTAGATTTTGTGGCACTGGTTGATCAGATCCGAAAATCCACTGACCAATTGCGTGCGAGTCAAGCATTCCATACGATGCGACCAATCAAATCTGCGCATTGGCGCTAAACCTTGCGACTCTAAATACAGAAGAAAGAGGAGAAAGGTGAAGCGAGTGACACAGAAAAACGAGTGAGATACGGCTAAAGGAGAAAATGAGTGATGGGTGGGGAGAGGGGACGGACAGACGAGTCATACGGAAATATAAGCGATGCGAAAAGAGAGGACAGCGAGACAAAAAAAGCTGGACACAACAGAAAAATACACATGGTGAAGTGAAAAGGATTGAAATAGAATTTGGGTTGAATACCCCTGTTCTGATGTATTGCTGTTCTTCCTATGTGATTTAACACGTTACTCTGCAGTTTCACCGGAAGCCCGTTGTGTCTGCCTTGCCCTCCTGGATCCTTCAACAACAACACTGGTGCAGACAGATGTGCAAGTTGCTCCCCAGGTAATGCATTTGCTGAGCCATAAGGTTTGTGTAAATTACTGTATCACAGCGTATTTTCAGACATAAAATTCTATCAGATCTCTGATAATATGAAGGGACTCATTTATCGACTGGGACTCAATAGGACACAGGCCTCCTCCTTGACCAGGGCTATTCATCTACCTAAGTTGTTCAGGGGGCCACATTTTCAGAAAGCTAAGGACTGGAGGGACCGGACTTCTCTTTACATATTTTCCCTCACCAAATGGCTAAAATAGTCCATATATAAAGCCATAAATGAAGGCAGAAGCAATATGTTTACACTAGTCAAAGATCCTCTATATAATAGGAGGTCTGTGCTGTCTTTAAGGACCTACTGTAAAACGCTAATCGGAGAACCTTATCTGCTGTTTTTAAGGATGTGCTGCATAAACTCTGGTCAAAGATCCTCTACATCAGTGGTCCCCAACCCACATACCAGGCCGCGGGTCATTTGGTACTGGGCCGCGCAGAAAGAAAAAATAATTTCGTTTTTTTTTTTTCCTACATAATTTGTAGTCTTAATTATGTTTTATTTTGAAAAGTGGCCGGATTCTCTCTGTTACATCCGTCTCACTTGACGCATGTCCATTGTGCGTGAGCTAACTTTATCTCATGCCGCACAGATAGACTACTACTGTATTTTTACCATTTTTCTTTCACCTCATATTTGGTGTCAAATGCTGATACTATGTGGGAATGCATAAAGGTAAGTTTTGATGACTTATTGAGTGCTAATGTGCACATTTGTCTCACGTGAATTCATGCTAGCACACTGCCTTTTACCACACGTCAAACAGCGATGTAATCATCTCTCTGGAAAAACCTCCAGGCTTGAACTGGTGGATGGTGGGTCGGCATTCATTTTGTGCTTTTAATTTGATGTTATTCATGTCTTAGTTTTACACAATACATAATAAATAATAAATAAGATACGTTAAATTAGATCGCTATAATAATACGACCCCCTCCCCCCTCGTGGGTCAAAAATGGTTGGGGACCACTGCTCTACATAACAAAAAATTGTGGTTTGTTGAACTGAACTTGCAGACCGGTCTGATGTAATTTCATGGGCTGGATTCTAACCCCCACCCCTCCCAACCCATTTTCTATACTGCCTATGTTGTTCAGGGTTGTGTGGAGTTTCATGGTTAAGATGTTTTTGCGTAACCCTGCTAACTGTGATTGTGCTGCTTTCAGGTTTCTTCTCATCACTACACAGTTCCACTTCATGCTCACCATGTGCACAAGGCAGTTTTTGCAAGTAGGTCGCTTATCTTGACGTCTCTGTCTTCTAAAATCTAAGGAATTGATCATCGGCGTGAAGGGATCAACCTCAGTGCTTGGAAAATCACCGTTAAGAGTGTCACATGCTTTCCATATGCCTGAAATGGCTTCTCAGGGAACACATCCTAACGTGTCTTGGGTTCTCTTCACAGGACAGTGTATTTTATTAACCTTGTAAACATGTTTCTCCGTCTCTGACAGCTCCTCTGGTTGCTCCCAGTGTCAGATCTGTCCTGGAGGGTCAGAGGCACTACAGTCTGCAGCTAGAGTTTGCACACCGTGTCGGCCCGGTATGTTTAAAAACAACATGGCTGTCATTGATCCTGTCAGCCCATAATATCCTGGTGATGTGATGTTATTTTGACAGGTATGCACAAGGCTCCCCATCAGACCATGTGTCAGATCTGCAGCAGCGGATCCTTCCAGATTCACTGGGGCCAAGAGAACTGTGATGTCTGCCCAGAAAATCACTATTGTCCAGTCAGTACTTCACACTGAACCACTAACCACCACATTAAGACCTTGCACGATGCCATGAGATCCAATACAAGAGCAAGAATCTTGCATGTAGGAAGATGTCGGAAACACAGCCAGCATTACATGGAGGGAGACGACCACAATGAATCCCACCTAACATATACAATTCCTCTGCCACGTGACTGACTGGTGACCAGTCCAGGATGCACTTGCCTCTTGCCCAAAGTCAGCTGGGATAGGCTCCAGCTGACCTGTACTCCTAATGACAACAAGCAGTATAGAAAAAGGATGGATGGATATAATTTTGGGTTCCAGAAAAAAAAATCGTAACTAATAAAAATATCTAAAATATGTGTAATTAAATTATTATTCTTAATGGAATTTATAATAATTCAATACATTTTTATTTGGCTTTATTTTAAAAAATGTCTCAGAAATGCAAATTCTTATAATATGTAACAAATCTATGACATGTTTCTGTAACTCATATAAAAAATCATAACATAAAATGGAATTAATATAAAGTCAAACACCGTAAAACTAGTAGAATTTTTAGGTGTTTTTGGATAAAACGTCCCTCTAAAGCAGGGGTCTCAAACTCAATTTCACTGGGGCCCAGTGGAGGTAGAGTCTGGGTGAGGCTGGGCCGCATCAAGTATTGGGAGTAGGGCTGGGAATCTCAGGGTACCTCACGATACGATACAATTCACAATACATCCATGTGATAACACCACTGTCAGTTCAGTGTTGGTGTTTACTTGCCCCTGTAAGTATGTAAGTAACACTGAGCTTGCCCGGATGTTGCGGGCTGCAGTTACACTACTCTTTGATGTCCAGTCGTGGGCCGCGAGATACGATTCGGTGGGCCGCAAGTTTGAGACCCCTGGTCTAAAGCAAACTTTCAAGGACAAAGCATTTAAAGGATTAATGCCACAAGTGTGATGATAACAATAGGACTGCACCTGGGATTTATTCTGATATTGGAACTCTCTCTGTTTGATGCAGTACACTTCTACATCAATAGAAACTACAAAAAATGTTATTTTAATATTCTCCGACAGTGTCAGCCAACACAGAGCATAATTATCTTTGTATTGGGTCTCAGAACATAAGGTTTTTACCATTCAGAATATAGTTGCTAAGTTTGCTAACACGGTTTGTTATCCTTTCCAGAGTCCAGACGTGAACCCCATTCGTTGCCCCGGTGATGCCTTCTGTCCTCAGGGCAGCTCAGCTCCAGGCTACTGCATGGAGACTTTCTTTCGTAAAGCGGGGGACACTTGTGAATTAGCCCCAGTTACCATTGCTTTGTTAGTTATTGGAGGAGGAGGTAGGTGGAGGAGGAAAGTCAGCTGCACATGGTTTTGTCAAATTAAATAGGAATCATGTGTGTGTCATGTTGTCATTCCTGCAGTGGATCTTAATTGCATCTTCTTTTTTTGCTTTCAGTCGCTCTGCTCTTCATTATTCTAATGGTCCTACGCAAAATGAGAGACACAGATGGCGAGCTGACGGTGTCCCGAGCTCCATTGCTACGCAAAGAGAGGCCTCAAGGTCGCTACTATGGGATTCCCGGTGATGCAGAACCTGTGTATGCTGGCTGGTGAAGGGATGGAACGAACACCAAGTGAAGACTGACATTTATTGATGCCTTCAATCCTTCAACTTGTTGTTGGTAACAAGTTGGCCCTCGTGTGAATTATTGTACATTGCCAGTTGTCAAACACTATCCTTTTCTAAGCAAGCTTATTGGATTAGCAAGACAAGAAGATGCATGCCAGGACTTGGTGGGAGCCTTTTGCTCGTATGAAAAGCACTTTTTACTGGAAAAATTGATTACTTTGCACTCGTATTAGGGCTGTAGACTCTTGGGTGCATCCTCTAGCTAATTCCTTCATGAACACTGCGGCTTGTTTCAATGCATTTCATTGTTCTAAGTTTTTTTCACCTGCTTTTTTAAGATTGTGTATGTTTTAAAAAATAAATTATAGTTAGAACCCAACCTTTAAGTCCATTGTGCAAATTATGCAGCCTACATAATAAATTAATGGTTACAACCATCAAGGTTTACCACTTTCACATCCCTTCCATCTTTAAAACTAAACTTCCGGTATTGACTTTTATTTGAGTATGGTATAGTTGTCTTACAACTAACTGAAAAAAAATACGCTAAGGATTTTAACAGCGAAAAGACTACACTACACTACAGTCAAGGCCCAAAATAACTGTCTTGCCTACAGTGAAACGTGGTGGTGTCATGGTCCGGGGCTGCATGAGTGCTGCTGGTACTGGGGAGCTGCAGTTCATTGATGTACAGTGGCATTCTGAAGGAGGGAATGATGCTTACACTAAATATGGACACAATTTGGACATGTTCACTGTGTGTACTCACTTGTGTTGTTGGTTATTTAGACAACCATGGCTGCGTATTCGCTTATTTCAGACAAATAGTACATCTATACTGCTATGTAAGCTGTACACTGACTAATGACTATTTTAAAGTATATCCTAGTTTTATTTCAATAGTATTGTCCTTGATATAATAAAATGATTGCTGAAATGTGAGGTGTACTGTACTTCACTGCAATTTTTGGCGGTACAAAAACCCAAGTGGAGGTGATAAAATGAGCTACAGCACGGCGCTTTGAAAACATTACAGCTGTGACATTCATTCCTCCCGTTAGCTGCACTTCTTTGAGCACATTTGCCATGCTGACTTCTTTTCAGTGGACACAAGAAGGTTTAAAAGCTGTTCATTATTTGCAAATTAGATGTGAATATAGAAGCAGTGAATGTGAGAAATAACTCTCCACTGTGTGTGAATATAATGTGCACTATACCTGCCACTGTGCCACAATGCACTGTATGCGCCATACTGGATCCAAATACTGTAATACCATTATAACCGCTAAATGGCAGCAATTTGTCGTAGAACGACAAGGAGGCAGCCGTAATGTGATGTTTTTGTCCCTCCAACATTCCGTAGTGACGTCAAACACCAGTAGAAAACATGGCGGCCGTCCTCGCGAGGAGGGTGTCGGGTATGCAATGTCACATTTGTTGTTTGTATGTATTTGTATGCAATGTTACAATTGTTATCCTTTCCAAATTTTATGATTACTAAGTCCCATTAACCACGTGAAAACAAGGCTTGATCGCGAACCTCACTCTTGAGCTAGCTAGCAAATTGCGGCTAGCTAGCTGGCTATCTTTCCTGTGTTGACATGTTGTCCTTGTGCTTGACAGGACTGCTGAGGCCGCTGTCTGTGGCGCTGTGCGCCCGGACACCGCAGACGGCTCAACTGTCCAACTTCATAAGGTCTCAGCCTCTCTGCATCTCTTCGACCATCCACGCTCCTGTGCAGGCAACAACCTGTCAACTACCCCCGCGCGGCCTCCTCCAACGGTACAGACTCTATACAGCTGCTGCTCTAACATAGTCACTAAATGGTTCATCTTGTGCTTAAAATTGACATTTGTTACTATTTGGGTGATACGTTGATTTAGAGTGAATAGTTAAAATGACCTAGTATCAATACCTGAGATTTCTTAAAGTGAATGTTACTTGAGACAATCCACCATATACCATTTGCTTTGAATAAAAAACGGGGTTCAGGGCAATTATTATGGAGGCCAACAGGGTCTAACGCACAGTAACATCCAAATGCTCCAAACAAAAATGGTCCAAAACCAAAAACATACCAAATACTATAAAACATATACAGCATATTACACACACAAACCCCCAGAACAGCTGCATGAGAGAAATGCTGCAAGTTCACGGACCAAAACATACCAGCCTATCAGGGGAGCAAGACCTGAGGGATGTCTGTCTTTAAAGACATGAGTGGGATTCCCTAAGTAAAGATAGCGGAATGAAAATGTACGTAATTCTTTATTTCTTTGTAAAAACTTGGTTGTAATACGTTACAGTATTTTGAGCAAGTGGCCTGGCAAACTTCAGTTTTGGTCAGTTAAATTGTAGCATTTCTATCATGCAGTTCATTTTTGGGGTGTTTGTGTGTGTTTTGGGCATTTGCAGCTTTTTTCTTTTGCATTTTTTGTTTTTGATCTTGCAGCGTTTGTTACTGCAGCATTTTCCCGTTGCGCATGTTTTATGCCGCTTGTAGTTTTGGGTAATTTCTGTTTTTGGAGAGTGTGGACATTTGTCAGCCACTGTAAAATATACTAAAATTACACTGTTATTTGAATAAAGTGTAATAAGTGCCTGTGTATTTTATAACTGTTTTGCAGAGTTTTTGCTCTTAGTCCACCCTTGAGGCAGCAGCCGATCAGACATTTGACATACTACAGTGTAAAGAAAGGGAAGAGGAAGTCTGTCAAGTCTGTGACAGAAAGGTTCATGAGGTTGCATTGTGGCCTGTGGGTTAGACGTAAGGTAGGAGCGTCTACGACTATAACACACAGTATAACACACCTGTAGTTATTGTACATTGACTTGTTAAACATCTGTCGTTCCCTCTGCATCAAGGCTGGATACAAGAAGAAACTGTGGAAGAAGAGCCCCGCCAGACGAAAGCGACTGAGGGAGCACGTCTTTTGTAATAGAACGCAGTGTAAACTTCTAGATAAAATGACAACACAGTTTTGGAAGAGGAGGAACTGGTTTGTGGCTGATCCATACCAGAAGTACCACGACAGGGTTAACCTCAAACTTTAAGTCATGTACTCTTTTTCTTGTTCTATAAATGTTACCATCATGTTCTATAAATGTGAAAAATCACACACTATGGTATACCCTGTGTTGCTTTGCTGCACCACACACACACACACACACACACACACACACAGTACGTTTTCTTCACGTTTAATGGCCGTAAAGTGACTTTTAACCAACCATCGTGTCATCACATCACTGCTGCTACTTGTATAGCTCACATAAAATTTGAAATTGGTTATTCTGGCCTGCCAGAACAGAAACTCTTAAGATCGCTCTGTGAAGTGGAAGCAAATAAGTCACTCAATATGTTTGCACAGGGCACAAGCTTCACATGAATTCACTTAAGAATTCCATCTAAATAACAAATATCATGCAGCGATTACTTTTCATCACAGCACATTTGCATTGGATAGAAGGAAATCACTTCTACAACTGATACTAACGCTGAAACATGACTTTCCCATTGACCTTTCAATCACATCCATTAAAAGTATAGTTGATGTGACGTGTATCTACCACACCCACCCCAGTGAATGTTGTGTCAACAGGGCGATTGCGCCTTAGAAGCTACTGATAGTTTCAGCACGAATGAAGCAGTGATTACAAATGCCCAGTAGATCATCATGTTCGGGCATGGTGCGGAACTGTAAAATATCCCTAAAAGACTCCGTTGATGTGAAATAGAAACAACAGAACACTCCACTACTAAAAATTTTGATTTGCAATTCATGAGCAAATAATGGACAACAAAACAGAGCGGGAGATTGTGAAAATGATTGTGCTTGTGCAAGTGACTAATAATTGATACCCACCACATAAAAACAAAATGATTCTTATGATGGGGTTTTTCCCCCCCCCACTGTTTTGGTCAATTTCTGACTTTGTGGGCGTTAAGCTGTATTAACCACGCAGTGCATAAAGGATTAGATGAGAAATATACAGTAGATCCACCACCATTTGCAAATAATTGAGATGCCCATAAAAATGATTTTGCCACTCTACACAATACCACAGGAGCTTGTCAACCCAATGCCTACCTCACTCCTGGTGCAACCAATAATATGTGAAACACATAACGTACTGTAACTGCACTACACTGACTATGCGGGTATCAAAATTCACCCTTACACACTAATATACACACAAAACAATGCAATGTTAAACTCATTTATAACCCACTAGGCATAGCTGGGTTACTTCCTGTTGCGGAAGCATGTGTGTGGGCTTCCCAGCATGACTTGCAGGTTATAAATTAGTATAAAAGTATTGTTTTAGCGATAAGTGTGTACATTTATTTCGATGCCCACAGAGCCCGTGTCATAAGGTTACACTGTTTTGTTATTTTTGGTTGCACTGTGAGATAAGCATGTGTGATGTGAGTGTAAATATTAAGCTGATTCTGATTTTTTTTTTTTTTACAAATAAAAAAAGTGTTTTGATATCTATGAATGCTATATCTGCAGGGATCCATTTTAAATACTTCATCGTTTTACATGTGATGTTTCTTTCATTAAGGCTTTACAAGAGGTAAATAATTC
Source organism: Dunckerocampus dactyliophorus (assembly GCF_027744805.1). Taxonomy (NCBI): domain Eukaryota; kingdom Metazoa; phylum Chordata; class Actinopteri; order Syngnathiformes; family Syngnathidae; genus Dunckerocampus; species Dunckerocampus dactyliophorus. The sequence continues at coordinate 12,038,358 of NC_072831.1, forward strand.
CACCACTGCTGCTTGACTCCTCACGAAAACATGTTTTCTTAGGAATCTTTTAACGCTCAGGAGAACAGTCGCCATGCATTTGATCCTTGGCGCCCAGTGACACATTAACAACAAGGCCAGACACGCATGCAAGGTGCCTGCCCATACCTGGCAGAAATTAAAAGAGGAAAATAAACATAAAACACACTGTACACATGAAAGCCCTAAAGCGTTCACGCAGTCGTCCTCCTTGCTATATTATATAGACATGTCATCATAGGTCACTTTGGTAATACTACTTGTAATTCCAAAGCAGTGTTGCTGCAGTCACATGAGGTTTGGCGAGTCAGTGTTCTTTTCTTTTCTTTACGTCTTGCAGTTGGAGGCGCCTATCCGCGTGGCCGACACGTTCACATGGCTTCAGCGTTTGAAGCCACAGCGCTCCTGGATCTCGTGAGAGGCCGTAAGACTCTAAGAGGAGGCTAGAGGGACACAGTGAAAGAGAGAAGCAAACTTTAGCGATGAGAGAAGCCACATGCACATCATGTAAATCCCTCCAAGTCAGAGTCGGGTTGTTTTTTTTTTTAACTTGCAGCTCCAAGCTCATTCTTGCCAGATCTGAATCTACAGAAGGAGCATGCTTCATCATGATCAGACTTACTATACACTTGAGGGCACTTGATCACTGTCTTGAAAGAAACATTCAGCAGTTCTTATGGACTCACTTGCTTTGAGTCCTACTTTTTCAGAACTACTTTTTTTATCATTTGGTGAGTTCTTCACCCGTAATTTTCCAACAAGTTAGAATGTACATCGTACGTCTCCATACAAAGCAGGAGAACCGTGTAAGCCAGGGGTGTCCAGAGTGTGGCCAAGGGGACATCTGCATTTATAGGCCCGCTGAAGTTACAATTTTAAATGTATCCGTTTTTGTGTCCTGTGTCCTGATCCTTGTCTCCCCACCGATCAGTTCTCTTTCCAGATGTACCTCATTATCTACTGTAATCAGTCTGTGTCCCGTTTTCTGGTAAGTCTGCTCGTCGTTGGTCTCATATAGTTGCTATGTGTACTTTCCTTGCTCCTTGCATGAGTTTTTGTGTTTTGGACGTTCACCAACTTTGCTTTCCAATTATCTATTTTGGATCCTGGGTTGCCCTAGTGTTCCCAAACCCACATTACAGGAATTTTATTGAAATTTGTACCTTCATTTCCTTGTGTTCAAGTGTGATTCATGCGTGCGTACTTTTATTTCAGTCATAGGCATTTTGTACCCAGGCTTAGTATGAATATTGAAGCAAGTTTTACATATTTTTTGCCTAATTAAACATTTTCAAGCATAAAAAATTAACTAAAATAAAAATATAAGGTATTCAGAAGACACTGGTTACTCGTTCGGCGACGCACACGATCACCAGACTTGATCACCGGAACAACGGACGTTTATGGCACGTTTGAATTATCTCTCAACGGGCACAATAATCACAAATAAAAATCCCTAATAAAAACATAAGCTAAGGTTGCCAGTGTCCCACCCCAAGCTAAAACTCAACTCTGAACTCCGGACATCACTTCCTGTCTGCCCACCACACACTCCCCTCGGGGTACACATTTATAGCAACACACACAAGCATGAGTCTTATTTATGTCTTAAATGGCTGTTTTATTATGTCTACTATACTGGGTAAGTGTAAAGGTGACTATAGGGGTGTTGTTTCATGTCAAGAGGGCTCTAATATTACAAACTGTATGTCGTAAGCAGGTTTTTCTATGCTAACAATGAAAATATCCCATTTATAAATAAGGAATCCGACTTCGCGGAAATTCACTCATCACGGTCGGGTCTGAAACCAATTAATCACGCTAAACGAGGGATTGCTGTGTAAAAAGTGGATAATGTGTACAACAGCGCTTGTGGACAAACCCAGATGATTAGCATTAAAGCTACAGCCACACAATGCGGCGTGCTCCCCGTAGCTGTAAAGAAGCAGTAACACTTCTGCTTATCCAAGATCAGGTTGCGGGGGCAGCAGACTAAGCAGGGAAGCCCAGACTTCCCCCTCCCCGGCTACTTCGTCCAGCTCCTCCCGGCGGATCCAGAAGCGTTCTCAGGCCAGTTGAGAGACATAGTCTCTCCAATGTGTCCTGGGTCTTCCCCGAGGCCTCCTACCGGTCGGACGTGCCCTGAACACCTACCCGGGGAGGCGTCCGGGAGGCATCCTGACCAGATGTCCCAGCCACCTCATCTGACTCCTCTCAATGCGGGGGAGCAGCGGTTCTACTCAAAGTTTCTCCTAGATGACAGTGCTTCTCACCTTACCTCTAAGGGAGAGCCCAGCCACCCTACGGAGAAAACCTATTTGTCCTTTTGGTTCATGACCATAGCTGAGAGTAGGAACGTAGATCGACCGGTAAATTGAGGCTCAGACCCCTCCTCCACTTGGGGCAGGATCTCATCCCCGACCCAGAGATGGCACTCCACCCTTTTCCCAGCGAGAACCATGGATTCTCATCGCAGCCGATTCACATTCGGCTGTGAACCGATCCAGTGAGAGTTGAAGGTCATGGCTCGATGACGCCAGCAGGGCCACATCATCTGCAGAAAGCAGAGACCCAATCCTGCAGCCACCAAACCGGAACCCCCTCAACCCCTTGGCTGCGCCTAGAAATTCTGTCCATAAAAATAATGAACAGAATCCCCAGAAATGTCTAAATTTCAGCATCAAGGTAAGAGACAACACACTTCCAATACAATACTGTGTGACCTCTGAGACTTGAAAAATAGTATAATATGGCACATTAAGGAAACTAATGTTTACATTTGAAATGGTATTGATTCAGTAGAACTAAGATTAGAACTAATTAATGTAGTACTATTATGGTAGCATATACTGAAAGTCACAGCAACAGTGCATTCCTTCTATTTGGCATGCCACATTTTCGATTGCACTCACATGTCATTTGCAGCCTTCCACTTCACTGTACATCACTGTAAAAAGTGTTAACAGCTGCAGGTGCACTAAAGCGTGAGGATTCATTTCACTTCCAAACAATAAACCAACATAAATGAGCACTCTGGAGGGCCGTGTTAGAGGCAGGCAGCAGCTGAGCACTAATGGTGAGCAGGCAGGCTGTCAGGTTACCTCAGGAGCTTTTCTTTTCATCAACCTGAGCTGAGGTGAGTCTGGAGCCCCCTGCACCCCACTCATTCCCTCCTCTGGCTGCTTCAAGGCCGGAGGAGTGGGAGAAGGTGTGGATGGTGGGGAGGGATCGGGTGTCGGGGACTCCTCTGGCTTCCCCTGGTATAATCCCAACACCTCATACTCAGTCATGTCAAAATCCTGTCCTGTAGGGCGGGGTGGAGGGGTGGTGGGGGTTTGCTGGTGGTGAGTGACCATGGGTGACTCTAAAAGTCATTGCTCTAAGAAGCAACGACAGTATTAAACACAAGAATAGGCATCATCTCAATAACTGCAGTTTATTCAGTCTCTTATGTGCTTGCTCTTTTTGTGATCTTCATCAAGTCTAGCGACTACGGATGTCCCCATGTTCATAAACTACAAGTATAAGGATGCAAGCACTCCCCAAAATGTAGCTTTAAAAGAAACTAAACAACTACTCACATGGGCCACTGAATTAAGTACACTTCCGCAATTACGCATAGAAATGCATGGTCATAGACGGCTGCCATGTACCCAACAGGGCATGCTCCTAACTGTATTAGAACAGTCTTCAATGGTTTATGCCAGAGTTTCCCAACCTTTATTGAGCCAAGGCACATATTTTACATGAGAAAACTCTCAGGTTCACCACCAAATAAAAATGTATTCACACAGGTTGATGACGTACCTTCTGCCATCTAGTGGAAGCACATTTAATCGTTCAGTCTGACACTAGATTGGTGAACATCCATCCATCCATTTTCTATACCGCTTCTCCTCTTTAGGGGTTGCGGGGGTATGCTGGAGCCTATCCCAGCTGACTTCGGGCGACAGGCGGGGTACACCCTGGACTGGTCGCCAGCCAATCGCAGGGCACAAAGATACACTATTTTTAGTAAATAAATCTGAATTTTGAGACCAATTTAGTGCAATTGGATTATTTCCCATGGTTCATACTAATGTGGCAGAGCACAGTGGTTGGGAATCACTGGTTTGTGTTACAGTTGTGACGGTTATTACGGCAGTATGTAAAAGCTCTTTCACTGATACTTTTAATGCTAAAGTTGTTAAAAAAAATAGAAAAGAAAAAGATAAACGATGTAAAAACGGAAAAGCTAAATTCTATTAAATTATCATACTGTACATTCCTGAACTGAAAAAATAATTTGAAGTGACTTATGTTCACTTAACTTCTGACTTCTCAGCGAAGCCCAGTGAGCTGACTCAAATTTGCTTATAAAAAAGACGAATTCAGTCTGAAATTCCCCATTCCAGGCATTTTTGGTTTTAAACAAGCCTTTGAAAGATTTGTAAACAATTCATACCAGGTGGTTTAATTTGTTAAGCGCTCTATTGTATATGTGTATAAATTGTGTTTTGACATACAGTATAAGCTAAGACAAAAAAAAAGTCAACTTCATCCAAACTGAAGGAAGACATTTTAATCATTTCTGTATCATTTTTGTCCAATTTTGGACCCATTTTGAGATCTCAAGTACTGTTACAAAAAGTTGAAAAATATAAAACACACACACGCATACAGATAATAATAAACATATTGCTAAGTCAATACCATTGTAAGCATGATGTGTTTTTAATACCGCTTTTGTGTTGGATCTCATTAGTATTTGTACCTAATGCAGTGCTTCCAATTCATTCATTTATTTGTGGTGGCCATTATCTGTTCACATGATCTGTTCATCAATATAGTGTGATACTAAGATGTACAACGACGTGTACATTATCTTTAAAACCAGCGTACACTGACATAAAGCCCAGGAAACATGTTTTTTTTTTAATTGCCCGTGTATGTTACACTTCTCTTCTCTTCCTTTTGGCTTTTCCCTTCAGGGGTCACCACAGCGAATCAATTGCCTCCATCTAACACTGTCTTCTGCATCCTCTTCTCTCACACCAACTACCTTCATGTCCTCTTTCACTACATTCATAAATCTCCTCTTTGGTCTTCCTCTAGGCCTCCTGCCCGGCAGTTTCAAAACTCAGCATTCTTCTACCTATATATTCCCTATCTCTCCTCTGGACATGTCCAAACCATTCCAGTCTGGCCTCTCTGACTTTATCTCCAAAACCTCTAACATGTGCTGTCCCTCTGATGTACTCATTCCTGATCCTGTCCTTCCTGGTCACTCCCAGAGAGAACCTCAGCATCTTCATCTCTGCTACCTCCAGCTCTGTCTCCTGTCTTTTCCTCATTGACACTGTCTCTAGACCAAACAACATCGCTGGTCTCACCACAGTTTTGTATACCTTTCCATTCATTTTAGCTGAAACCCTTCTATCACACATCACACCTGACACTTTTCTCCACCCGTACCATCCTGCCTGTACACGCTTCATTCACACAGATGTACTCTGTCGTGCCGTGTATGTTATACTGCTGTACAAAATTAAACTAACACCCGTAAATCAATAACGTCATGTTCTGTTGTTAAATAAGCTTTAAAAATATGGGATAATGCCGCACATCAATTATGACACAAACCAAAAAGCTCGGTTTTATCCGTCCACACCCAAACAGTGGCCCAGGTATTGATAATCTCCAGTCTGGTCGGAGTTTAGAGTCATAATTAATTATGCAAATTAGCCGATGACATCACTCCCACCCCGCAATCCAAAGCCACAGATAGATTACAGTCCCGTGGGAAACACTGTATTGTGTCCACTGAATTTACGCAGTATATTGTGGCTCTCTGCTTTTAATGTCAGCACCAAGCTAAATACTCTTACTTTAACCTTTGGATGACTTGATGGTTATCAACAGCATGCCCAAAATATCAGTAGTCACTGTTAAATGTTGGCTGTACTTACATTTAAAGATCGTGTCTTATTTTAGCACACATGAATAGCAGATGAAAAAATAGAACAGAGAAGCAAAACAACAAAGTCTCGCATCTCACATAATATTGAATAAGGAACAAATCCCCCGAGCTACATGTGAGCAATATCATAGGATACTTAGCCCAACAAAACAGGAAAATGGGCCTGGAGGTTGGGGGGGGGGGTGACATAATCAGGGTGGAGGGCGGAACTCAGGAAGGCAGACAGAGCTGAACAACATCTGTGGCCTTAACTTAGTCTGAGCAATACATGAACTTGAACATTGCTTTCTCATATAGTAGAGGAAACAATTTCATCCCCAGCTAATTTTGTAAGCTGACCCCCTTACGAAGACATGAACAGTGCCAAATTTTTATGGTAGGTTTATTACAACAATACAGAAAAAAACATGAAATAAAGGTTTGACTTTGTATTAGATTGGGGAGGTGCAATGCAAACCAATGCATGACACAAACCATGAGGAGCTGAGATGTTTCTTGTACAGCGGTTGGTCACCACACGTTACAGTCCTCTTTACAGATTCTCTCCAAAATCCTGAATAGTTTTGAGGCTGTTGTTTGGCAGCTCAAAGTTTCATCTCTCTCGACAGATTTTCTACGGGATTAAGTGTAACAATTGCCAGCTGATGCAGCCGTGCAAAAGTTCGTTGGTAAAACTCCCTGACGCCTTAAGAGTCGCGTTGGCTATCCCTCTGGACTCTCATTGGGCGTGGCCATGGTTTAAGACCCGGGCATGCGCAGGGTTGGACCAGATAGTTCACATACCGTCTGAAAAATGGCTAGGCTACTTCACGATCTGAATGTTTCTCTTCTTGAGCCACTCCTTTGTTGCCTTGGCATTATGTTTGTGGTCTTTGTCGTGCTGGAACAACCATCCCCAACCCAATCCCAGCAACTTCCAATATCAGCAGGATATCAAATAATTATTTCCTGCAGTGTATCGCGCTACAAAGATTCTTCTAAAGTGTCTTGAAACCGTTCAGTGAAGTCATTGGAGTCTCGACTCACCTTTGTTGTAGCTTTCAGACTTGCTACGCATCATGGTGCGGGTCCGGTGCTGGGCTGCTGTTGAGGCTGGAGGTTGCGAAGACGCAGAGCTGGGGTCGGCCTGGTCCGACTGGTAGGAAGACAGATCTTGCATGCTGAAACTCCTCAACCTGTCTGACAGAACTCCTTGGCCCTGCGGCAGGAAACAGCAGGTAAACACACACAAACCACATATAATTATGTGTGTACAAGTTACTTACATTACCTAACATCACTACTGGAGCTTCCATTTATGTGTGCATCCTTTCATAGGCTTTTCTCTTATTTCAGTTGCCAGTGAAAAACAGTAGAACATTTAAAGTTGAATGCAACATTTTCAGCAATACTCCTGCTAAATGGCAAAAAACCCACCATCGTGCATGACGTTATATGAGAGATCCACAAGGGTTTTGCTTTCTGTTTGGCTTTTTGTGTGTGGAAGAAAAAAAATGTGATGACCGTAGAACTGCAAAAATACCTTATATCTGTGTCCTCGCTGCTCAGTTCAATATGGACGTTATTCTCACCAATAACAATAAAAGAGCAAATGTTGTGTTTAGGCGTTTGGAAGGCTAAGCGTTAATCACTGCGCCCGTCATTCAACATCAGAAGTAAGTGTTTCATTATTGTTGTGTTTACTATTGACAGCAGTTCTTTTTACACTTTTAATCATAGGACACATATACAGTATATACAGCAGTGGTTCTCAAATAGTGACGCCGGCCCCCCTTGGGGAGAGGGGGGGGGGAGGGGGTCAGAGGCAGGGAGGACTTTCAATATTACTGCAGACCTGCCAACATGTATGACTTTGTGGTACTCAGCATGCAATTTGACTCTTGAATATGCTTGTATCCTTCACTGCTCTTCATTTTGTTGCATTTCGCTGGCTTCAGTTTCCAGTTCATTCTGTACAGATAAATAGATAACAGTTTCTCAATAGCATTTCAAATCGCAGGGGCACAAAAACATTTCTGTCCTCCAGTGGGGGCATGACAGAAAATAACTGAGAACCACTGGTATACGAGCCTTCACACTCACATTCGCACCTAAGGACAATTTAAAGCCCCCAATGAATGTACACCTAAACCCACACAAGAACATGCAAATTCCACATCATAAAACGTGCCGTCATCCATCCATCCATCCATTGTCTGCCGCTTGTCCTCATTAGGGTCGCGGGGGTATGCTGGAGCCTATCCCAGCTGACTTCGGGCGACAGGCGGGGTACAACCTGGACCGGTTGCCAGCCAATCGCAGGGCACATATAGACAAACAACTATTCACACTCACATTCATACCTATGGACAATTTAGAGTCTCCAATTAACCTAACATGCATGTTTTTGGAATGTGGGAGGAAACTGGAGAAACCCCACGCACACACGGGGAGAACATGCAAACTCCACACAGAAATGTCCAAGGTAGAATCAAACCCAAGTCTTCCTGATCTCATCTCCAGACTGTGACTGTGTGGCCAACATGCTAACCACTCGACCACATCATAATGAAAAGTCACAGTGGCATTAAAGTGTATGACACGACAACACAGACAGCAACACTATCCACATTAGATGCTGGGGTATCGATAGGACACTATAAGCTTGATTCTCTGGCCTAAACTAAAGTACGAGAACAAAACCAAAAAATGTCCCGATTCGGCAGTACCTTTGCTGCAGCCATGACTGCCGCTGTGGCGGCAACATTCAGTCCCTTTCTCCCATAATGCACCAGCGTGTCATAGCTTTTGTCCTTGGCTTGGCAGATGTAGTCATCAATATCCTGTGACAAGCCACAAAACAAAAAACACATTGTGTATCTTTGCGTGGCTGCTTCTTTCATGCGCTGCTATGGTAGTGGAAGTGCTTCTGCTATAGCTTGATTAAGTCATGTCTCATCACACTCTTAACTCTTTTTATTTAGCACAGAGACAGTAACAAAAAGACGCATAGAACACATTTGGCCAAGTGAATTAGCACAAGTGGACTTTTGTTCACTGGATAGCTGAGGATGCTGGTAGTGGGGATAAACAACACAAATTCAATTGAAGGCCGATGCTTTCCCTGAAGCCTTTTCTTGGACTACACAAGAGTACGTCACAAAAGAAGTGGGAATTTTCACCTTTTCTTTAGAGGAAAGCGTGGGATGGACAAACTTCCTGTAGAGTACGCTGGAGCCTTTAGTGTAGGGGGACAGTAACCACACCACAAAGGCTATCTTCAGTTCATAGTAGAAAGGAAGCCTGGGATGGATGTAATGACACACAGTCAGACTTACCGGGCACATCTACACACATCAAAGCCATCAACTAAACTCTGATGGCATGACAGTGTCTCACAGAAGTGAGTAGACTAGACACTCTTATTGCAGCGACCATTTTAACAACAGTACAGTGGAACCCCACGTAGTTGTGACTGAACATTACCAAAACCCACACTTTTTTTTAAAATAAAAACTAAAATCCACCATTTTATGCTTAGAATCTCCATAATGAGGTCATTGACTGGTAAGAAATCCACTGGTAAATATTGAGTTGCATATCAAGTAGTCAAACTTGCTTAAGGTGTTCTTCATATGCAGTGAATGGGCTCGATATTTACACTGTTACTCACATGTCACAAACCAACAGGATCTTTATCAACTCAAATGCCAACCTTCCTCATAGTGCAGCCAAAATAACACAACACATGTGGAACACATGTCACTGTACCACACAGACTATGCAAGTTTTGAAATCAAGTTTTATAAACTCACATACAAAACAATACTATTTTATGCCAATCTGGTATAAAATAGCATGCTCGTGTGCACACGTCAACAACATGAAATTACACAGCATGCCTTGCAGGTTATGAATGATTGTTTTGCATGTAAGTTAGTGTATAAGCGTTTATTTTGATACCCACATAGTCCACGTGGTGCTGTACCGTGAGTGAGGGAGGTGTCAAAATAGACACTTTTATAGACACTCAAATCCTTATTTTTAGCTGTAGCTCACCTGGATCTACTGTATACCTTCTCAAGGGACAATACTACAGAAATGAAACTTGAATAAACTTTGGAGTAGTCTCGGTACAGCTGTAAGTCAGTGCACATTTATGATCCACTGAAAATAAGTCAGCATGCAGCCATTCTTGTCTAAACAGCTGGCGACACAAGTCAGTACTAAGATAAGTGGCCAAAGCGCAGTGGTGGTAGAGTGCTTTTACTACATATTTTATTTCTATGCCAAAAGACTACTTACCAACAAAGAAACATATCCGTGAACACTTCCACAGCCGTGTATAGGGCAAATATAATCCAGTACATCATCCATTTCACCTATGAACGCAGATATGAAATATTATTATAGATGGACGATGAGTGATGCCACGTTAGATCGATTACACAATAACCACACTCTGATTTTTTTTTAAACAATCTACGGATAATGTTCTCTTGATGGGAGTTGTGACTCTTTACATGGTTTTAACAAACAGAATATTCTGAGATTCACAATTGCGAAACCCATGATCAACTGCATGACTTGACATACTTTAACATTGGACAGTGACAGTAACAATACCCGATACTGGTGGATCAATACCATTCATATTGCTGATAACGATGCAATATTGTGATATCGACACTGTGCCCCATCCTGTAATATCCATTTATACAGAGATAATGAAGCCGCAAATTGCATTCCAGATATTTTTTTCCCTTCCTAGACAGATTGATGAAAAAAAGGGTGTTTAAGGATCACCTTCCTGAAAGAGAGGGTGCCGTCACTTTGAGGGGCATGACACACAGCTATAGCCAAACAAAACTATACTGCAAACAAGTGGAATAAACTAACGCAATGTTAGTATTTGCATGTTATTTATCAGATTTTTCATCAAAATTTGGACAATAACAAAAGTGACACAGATTCCAAATCAGAACGATGGCATAATGTCCAGGATACGTGTTACTGATCTATTTTTTCTAATTAATGCACTTTGGGGAAGTGTTTTTTTAAATCATGCTTACTAACAATGCTAACTAACAATGTTTTAAAGAACACAGTGTTGAGTTTCGCACAGAAAGGGGTCCTTCCATTAATGTTATACGCAAGATACATTGCCATTTTGGAGCGTGTTTGTGACAATTTAAGGTAAGTTTAAAGCATTTACAGTGACAGATATATACAGTATGATATAGCGATGTATATTAAAGTGATACTTTATGGTTATGGTTAGAAAACTTGACATTTTGCTTGCTAAGTCACACTTTTCAGGAGACTGACCCTTGAATGAATGACATTGCTGTGTTAAACAGACATGTGAACAAAAGCATGTAAAAATCTGGCATACTCACATATTCTCTCACATCTTTGGACTTCACAGCTTTATAGGATGAGTATGCAGGATATAGTGTACCAAATACAAGTCTGCAACAAAAAAACATAGCACATCACTGATATTAGGATGTAAAATGACATAATCACATCACTACAAGCTAAATGCTTCTACTTTAGGTGTGGGTGATACTCCAAATTTTGATACTGATCCAATACCAAGTAAATACAGCACCAGTATTGCCGATACAGATGCTTTTAACTTATGTTTTTCAGGATAATTTAATAATTTTGTGAATATTCCTTGAATTTGTTGACCATGATTATAACCACAATAAAACATAGACAAATATCAACAAATGGTAATGTTTGTTTTTTTTGCAGCCAAAGCAATAAACAATATATAAACATACCATCATCAACAATGTAATAATAGGAAGAACACAATAACAACAAAACACACTTATTGTGAAAATAAAAAGAAAACTGAAAAATATTGATCTGCTCACACGAGTATTGACGAAATACTGATACCACCCTTGGTATGGATGTTATCGGTGTTTCGACTGAAATGCTCACACATTTTCTACATACACGAACACAGATTGGGCGGAGGCGCAGGGGCACTTTGATTTTTTGAAATTTTGTAAGAATGCTCAAAAAAATGTATTCGATAATAATATATTTAAAGACTAAGCATTTGTTTGTACATTAGTTGTTAGTATCAGCACTTCAGCCTTTTCTCTTTAGTTTGCACTTTTTTTCCTCTTTTTTTTTGGTTTGTCTTTATTCCTCCAACGCAGGCCAATTAAAAAGTAATGGCACCCGGGCCGCACTTTGGACACCCCTGTTTAAAAGTGTGAATTTATGTCAATTCCTACATCACAATGGTGCCATCTTATTTTAAATGACAGACAGGCTAAGGCCCAATGAGAATGCAGGACTTGTAGAGTGAGACAAAGATGTAGCCTGCATGTTTCCTCCCTTTTTGCCCCTTCACGATTCTATTCGTGTGAAGACACCTGCGTCCTCCCGGCTAAGGAGCACCATAGCCGGGCAACAGCTGCGAGGGCGATCCGATCAAGTTACTGACCTGCATGCTGTTGCACTACTCCGGCCAGGCACTTTCCAGACACCACTAATTTAACCCACTTATTGGGGAGGGGTCCACACTCGATAGGATACATTTTATACGCAGAAAGTGTATTTTGGGAAGGGAGGCAGTCCTCATCTAAAATGAATTGCCTTATTTTGTTAGGCTTGGTCAGGCAGGCCTGTGGTGTGTCATGGCGCTGAATCATACTAGGCTAAAAATAAGACAGGGCAATAATAGTTATCTTATTTTGTTTTTGCATGGTGGGTTGCATTGCTGTGATTTTATTCTTTCAATAATCACATGAATGGCTGTAACCCGAGAAAGCTGACCCATCCCTTTTGTTTTTTTCTCCTCCAATGTGGGACACCAACACAGAGAGAGCGCTCCTCCTGTGTTATTTTAGCTTGTCACACATGCTAATCATCTGTCATTAATGATCATAACAGTGTCAGGCTGCCTGCACTCCTGATGGAGCGTTTCATACCATCTATATGCATTTACTGTATTCTCATTTTCGTCACACCACCACCAAGAAATCCGACATATATGCCCTCCGCCTGCTTGGCGATAACACCGACACAACGAACCACATTATTATTACTAAAATGACTGTTAAATGGATTTTTTAAATGACTTACACCACAAGTCTGGAGATGATCCAAGAGACCATAGCGCTGGAGAGGCGACAGAACGCGATGTTGTGCTTGGAGGACTTTCCTCCTGACCATGACAGCCCACAGCGTCTCGACGCGCACGACGACGCCGACGTCACGCAGTACCTCAAATGTCCACAGTTGATAGTGTGGCGCCGCACGTCAACATAAAGACACACCTTCATGACGTCAGAAATTCTTCACTTTTTTACAAAGCATGCTCGTGCTGGGTTTTGGTTGACTTAATTTTGCACGAGTGTACAACTACTGCATCATACTATGATGTGTGTCTAATATTTGCTAAGCTTATTGAGCTGGTTGAGTACAAATAGTAACAGACATACTGTTAACTTAATATTTCTTAGTGTCATAGTCATAGTGATAGACAGGCTGCTAAATTAATAGTTTTGAGTGTCATTTTGTTCCCACCTTTTCCATATGAATCAACCTTTCCCATTTTAGCTCTGTGCTATAGGTGACAAATTAGTGTACTTTCTAATAGTATATGAATTTTAACAATATGCTGACTGCCAATGAAAAAAACTACAAAACAAGCTGCAGACTGAAAATGGCCGCACTTTGGACACCTCTGATGAAGGGCTTTAGCATGGGACCATTAACATTTTTAGAAATTTTGTCAACATTTTTCATTGACTATGAAAGGAACCCAGCAATATACTGTACGTCATGGTGTTTTGCATCAATCCAGGTATTGGATCACAGAGATTGTGCGTGTATCTATCTAATGAAATGTCTAGTAAGTTATGCTGTTTTGCTGTGAACTTCCATACATCAATCAATTTTCTATACTGCTTGTCCTCAGTAGGGTCTTGGATGAGCTCGAGCCTGGGGTACACTCTGGAATGGTCATCAGCCAGTCGTAGGGAATATACAGCATAGGCCGGTGATTCCCAACCACTGTACTGCAACACATGAGCGTCTTGTGAGAAATGCAAGAATCCAATTTCACTTAATTGGTCGGGAAATTATTTATTTCAAATAGCATATCTGTTCACATACACTCCTGTTTAAAATTCTAAGACCTGTTGCAAGAATTTACAATTTGCACAGTCAGATCTTATAAGTTCTAAGTAGAGCTTCAAAATGCAAAGAGAAGAAATGGGAGCAAGACAAAAAAAAGTTTGAGTAAGCAATTTATTGCAAACAACCATTAAACTGAAATAGGCTGTTCATCAGCTGATCAAAAGTTTAAGATCATAGCTCATAAAACCCAGAAACATCCCTAAATGAGCAATAAAATGTTCCAAAAAGGCCTCAATGATAGTAGTAATGATAGCTGTGCCATTCTTGTTAGTCACCTCAACAGCTGGTTTGGGCATGAGGCTACAGCTGGTTTGGGCATGAGGCTACAGCTGGTTTTGGGCATGAGGCTACAGCTGGTTTGGGCATGAGGCTACAGCTGGTTTGGGCTTGAGGCTACAGCTGGTTTGGGCATGAGGCTAGGGGAAAGTTGCTCCAGGTGGTGAAGTTGGCTTCCCAGTCGGCATCCACCAGAGGTGGGAGAAAGTCAGTGTTTTGCACGTCTCAAGTAAGTCTCAAGTCTTTAAATATTAAATCTCAAGTCAGGTCTCAGGTAAAGATGTGCTAGTCCAAGTCAAGTCTCAAGTCAAGACAAGACAGGTCTCGACCTGTCAAGTCTCAAGTCATAGGCTTGGCATTTTTGAGTCCTTACAAGTCATAAGCACTTTAATTTAGTGTTTACCAAATAAAATACAGTTTTAACAATGTAACACTCCAGGGTTAAATTTGAAAAATTCAATGAATGGATTTTTGTTTTATTTAAATAAAATAAGACCAATGTGACAAGACTTAGTTACAGAAAAAGTGCTGACATTTAGGATTGTTTAGGATTTAGTTAGAAATGTAATCCATACCCTGATTGGATGTTAATAGATGCATTCAGTGAGGCAGATTTTCTGGGAAATTTTCTTGTCTTGCTGGAAATGAATGGGGATACATTTTACTCAACGCATTCACTGAAAATCAAGTATTTCAGTCGAGTTGCAAGTCAGATGATACTGTCATTGACTTCAGTCCAAGTCACGTGACTCGAGACCACACCTATGACATCTACTGTCTGGAACTGATGTCCATTTTTGTAAACTTCCCTTGCCATCAAATGTTCTCAGTTGGACTTCAGACCATGAGAACACGCAGGATGTTCCAAAAGAGTGAGGTTATTCCTCTGGAAGAAGTCCTTTGTCAAGCGAGCATTGTGAACTGCAGTGTGTCCTGTTGAAAAACCCAGCCATTACCACACAGACAAGGGCCTTCAGTCATGAGGGATGCCCCCTGCAACATCTCCACATAGCCATCTACCGTTTGACGTCCCTGCACAACCTGAAGCTTCATTGTTCCATTGAAGGAAAAAGCAGCCCAGATCGTGATGGAGCCTCATCATGACAGTAACGTTGGAAGCCCTCAGGATCGTTAAGGTCATATTTCTTTCTCATAATCAAAGAATAAAACTTTCTTCCACCTTTCAATGTCCATGTTTAGTGCTCTCGTGCAAATGCAAAACGGGCAATTTTGTGGCATCGAAGATGAGGCCTTTGAAAATGTTTCTTATGGTTATTGGACTGCACTCTGCACCACTAACAACCTTCATTTGGTCCGAAGATTGACATTGAAATGACAATGAAACCGCATTTTTGCAAGATTTTGGCTTTTAGAGGCTGTGGTTTTAAACTTTTGATCATCTTAGGAACAGCCATTTCACTTGCATGCTTTTTTCCAACAAATTGCTTACTCAAACCTTTCTGACTCCCACGTCATCTTTTTGCATATTGAAGCTCAAATACGAATCTCCTTAAGATCCACCAGTGCAAAATGTAAATTTTTCAACTGGTCTTAAAATTTTGATCAGAAATGTATCTACGCCACTACGTACAATGACAGAACAATTACACGCTCTTCCACTAGATGGCAGAAGGTACGTTTTTTCAATTCACTGGTGGTTTGATTGCTGGTGTGTATTTTTCTAATGTCCCGGCTCAATAAAGGTTCGGAAACACTTTCACACCTAGGTGTTATCACTGAAATTGTAGTTTGGTGTTAATCCAAGGATTTATGTAACCACGGTGGAGGTTTGTGCTGTTTATTTTCTAACTTGATCAAAATGAATGTATGGCATTTAAGAAACAATTTTTATGTGCGCATATTGGAGCAGTTTTTGAACAAAATGCTTCAGAGTCAAATTTACACCTGTGAGCGCCCATGTCTGGAGAGTTAAGGCTCCTTTGTCCAGCCTTCAGAAAATAGAATAAAGGTATTGTTGGTCAAAACAAAAGCAGCCACTGGAGCACCATAGCTGCGGGAAATTGTATCCTTCTGTCCATTTTAAACTCCACGGGAATGGCTTTAAAATCAGGGGCACATAAAAGGTCCAAAGAAAACTAATTTATTTATATTTTTATATATATATATATATATATATATATATATAAAGATGTCAGAATGCCCTCATAGGTCAAATGGTCATGAATATTGGTTTTGTGCACAAAGCTTAACAGAATATAATGTACCTTAACTTTAATGTGGAAGGTTTGGTTGTACATCAACATGGAACAAAAAATATCTAATTTCAGAAATTCTAATTTCCTTAAAATTTAATTTCCTTATTTTTGAACCCATGTACATTAAAAAATACACACACACATTGCACTTCCACAATATAGATATCCTGCTAACTTTGGACACAGTGTTAATCCACAGCTGGGGGACTATGCGTGCATTTGACGACAGTGACTGTACAGACCTGCGTTAAAAAAAATGCACGCATCACTTTAGTGTTTGGTTACAAAGGACTAGTTAGTGATGTGAATTAGATTTGAAAATTTCAAACCAAGTTACTGAATCACAAGATTAAACACATAATGGTCAAAGGACAGAAGATGAAGCACTATAGGCACAATAGGCTTTTCATACTTACATTATTTACACTTTCTCAAACCTATTTAACTTTGGATAATACCGAGGGTAACCACTTATCATAAAATAGTTCTCTGACCAAATCAAAAATGGTATACTGTAATGACCCAAGCACAAAGTTAACCCTTAAGATTATGTGGGGGAGAAAAATGATCGTAAGCCGCAGAGCGGATGCTCAGTACTGCAAAAGCTGAACCTGTCATGAAACTAACAATACACTGGCCGGCCACCTTAGCTCCTAAGAGCAGCTAGTCTGGACTGCATATCTTCAATGTCCTCCTCGGATTCATCCTCTGAGGCTGCGGTGGCTCCGGACGGCATCTCAGGCAGTGCGTCTGTGACTTTGCTGGGCGCTTTGCCGAGGGCACCTACCAGGAGAAAGCATGCGCGGTTCATGCTTAACCTCCAATCAAATTCTCACAACTAAACAATACAATAACAAAACACTACAATATAGTTTAACACGTTTCTTTCACCTGCTGTAATCTCAAAGAGGATCTTGTCAACTTCCTCAGCTGCCGCTTCCTCCATGTCCTCTCCGTCTTCCAAACTCTCAAAAGTGTCTTCCAACATTTCCTCAATGATACCAGCCTGCATAAGGAATGCAATGAGTATTTGGTTTGGTAAATAGTTACAGCGCCTTTTCTTCAAACACTTTCCGTACATTTTCTCAAGTGTAGAGAGTACCAGAAGTTAATGAGCAGTGAAGCATTTATCTACCATGTTGACCTGAATATAAGATGTTTACGGTGGTGGAGCAGCTTGGTTGACAGTGTTGATTGGTATTTTACAAAATGTCTAATGTCACTTCCATGCTGGTGGCTTTCCTTTTCTTTGGCGTACTACAATCGAGGAAGACTGCCTTGGGCTTTAAGAAGGGTAGTGATGTTGTTCTTTGTCAGTGTGCGCGACTACATATTCTGCTGCCGTGCGCACCCAACTACTTCACCAGAGTGTCTCGTATTTACAGACTAAACCACTTAGGTTGAAACTAAGTCTTAATTAATTTATGAGCATTTGTCCTAACCACAAAATGTTGTATACCGAGGACCTCTTGTATTTAGTTCATTCATTCAGAAAATCCTGCTGTGTGTTTATTGTTCGACAGAGAATGGTTACTTCCAAGTTACTATGGGGACTGGCATGTGTAACTCTCACATTAGCAGTTTCAGGGACCCTTTTATTCTGGATTCCTAACATCAGCCCCCTCTAAATCCAGCATTTTTCGGCCTTTTTAGGTCCCTGTTCCCTGATCCCCATTTGCTAATCCGCCCTTCACAAATATCAATAGACCTGTAACAGAGGAGGGATGGCACCCGTTTGTGTGGGGATTCGGTAATTCTGAGACAAAGACAAAGTTACTACAGTATTCAAGTTTGAACAAGCTGCAGGGATGCAAAGGATGTTGCTATGGTGTCACACTGCTGCTGAGTACCGAAAAACATGACCATGTGAACCAAACGTAACTGGACTGCTTGGTGGAAATGTGGCTACTGTAACGGTAATTAAAGCACAACCTGTTCATTTTTCCCGAGGAGGGGGAAAAAAAAAAAGAAATGTCGATTTGAGGAGATGCATTGTGGATGATGCACCCATTAACTATCATGGCAACACTATTTGAGGACGCTATTGCTGACCTTCATCATCTCCTTTGATAAATCTCTCATGGTGGCCTGTATCTCTGGGACTCTAATAAGACTCTGCATGGCTCTCATGACCTCTGTGCTCTTCTGCAGGGACCCGGCTACACGCAGTAAAGCTAAAAAGAGCAAAAAAGCAAGAAAAGTCACTAAGAGATTCATTTGGAGTCCACCGGTTGCTGTGATGCCACACTCACAAAGTTGATTCTTCATGTTGAGCATCACTGAGTTCAGGTGGGCTTTAGAGGAGTAGAGTTTTGTCACGGCTCGTTTTGACTGAACCATCTCTTTAGCAAGAATCACACAAACATCCTTCTGGCCCTTTTTGGCTGCATCTTTGATGGACCTCTTCACTTTTTCTTGTTCCCTTTGAATATCTGCAACAATGAAGACACATTCATCGTTTGCATTTGAAAAAGTTCTTCAGAGAATTATTCAGAGTACAGTTGTGATTTGTTGCAGAGGTGTTTTTATTTATAGTGGATCCCCGCCTATTTGCAATTCAGCATTCACAGCGCCGCTATTGGCAGATTTCTTATTTAAAAATACTACTTTTACTTTAATTTGTGGGAAAACCTGCTCAATTTTCCCTCCAAAATAGGCCGTTATTTCACACAAAATCCATCTAATTCACAAGTCAGTAACATATGATAAATACGTGATACTTGAATAAAGCCTAAAACGTACAGCACAATAATATACAGTAGCATACATGCATGTAATGACGTGACATAGGTGTAAGATGGCAGCGTCTTGTGTCGCTATGGCAGCTTTCTTTGTTCCGACAGTCAACTTTGTTACAATCTACCCTTACAATCTACCCTCAAAACTTGTAGTAAGGTGAACACAAGTTAGTGAATAGCCGTGAATAGCGTCATTAATTCGTTCCAGAAGGTACAACTCTAACCAAAACAAATTCCAACTGAGGTGGACGGTGGAACACTGCCATATTTCATTTTTTTTAAATTGTCATTTACACAGTGGTACCTTGGCATACGAGTGTCCCAACTAACGAGTGTTTTTGTTTTGTTTTTGTTTTTTTCAAGATGGGAGCCGTCGATCGGCTAATTTTTTGCTTTGAACTGCGAGCTAAAATTTGGGTTACGCGCTGATAGTTACCGGCAAGCATACCAAAGGACAGCTATTTGGGGGCTTGTGTCAATGTGACCATGACTGATGATAAGCATGGCTCGAAATAGCGTTAGCAATGCTAGCATTAGAAGCGTGCGAGCTAGTCACTATCATCAAAACATACTGTATGTACATTAGACCGATCTAATTTATCTTATTTAATTATGAATTGTGTCAAACTAAATGAATACAGACCCACCATCCACCAGTATGAGCCTGGAGTTTGTTTTTCAGCGAGGTGCACCACACAAATATGCACATTAGTACCCAATAAGGTCATCAAATCTTACCTTTATGCAGTATCAGCATTTGGAATAAAATTTAAGGTGAAAGAAAAATGGGAAAAATAAAGTATAGTAGTCTGTCTGTGCAGCATGAGAGAAAGTTAGAAGGTGTGTTCAATGACAGTCGAACAAAGTGAGTCACCGTTCGCATTAAACATGCAAAAATTGGAGGATTTGTAACTGTATATTATTTTTAGAACACTATCAAATTGTATCAAATTGTTCAGTTTTTAAAATATATAGTTTTTTAGTCGTATCTTAACCCTTGTATCTAGATTATCGAATCATTTACCACAAACAAATTTACATCGCTACTTATTGGATACAAATTTTATCTGCGATTAATTATTTTAATCGTATGACAGCCCTAATGTAAATCCAATTAATCTGTTCCAGAAATCCACAAATGTTAACACAAAACGTGCTTTGATAGTTGAACAAATCGCAAATTAAAAAAAAAAGAAAATTATACATATATATATATATATATATATATATATACACATATACATATATATATATATATACATATATACATACATACATATATATATATATATATATATATATATATATATATATCACCGGGATCTAATGTGTGTTAAATGAAATGATGGCTGCAACTATTAAAATAAATTAGCATTGGTGTAACACAGTAGTTCAGTGTAACTCAGTTTTCATATCATATCAAGCAGGTGTGGTTAGAATAGGACATTACAATGGAAACAATTATGCAGTGACCACATTTGCTGAGATTACTGTCGCCTGACTTGATATTCTTTTTTTAAATAAAACGTTGAATCTATTACATAATTATAAACGACAAATATTGTAACATTGTGCAAAGTCCGGCTCTCCTTTACCTCGAATTTGTCTGTCGATGGTTCTTGATTCCTTACGGATTTTCTGTGTCCACTCATTTACCTGGAACGATATGAAACACAATGTTTCAAACCCTTGTGGTTACGATAGTTTGACAACAATGATCCTAATCATAAGGTTAAATGTATTTTATTATAACTGATACCGGGATAGATTATCTGATAATAACCAGGTTTGTTTACACCGCGGTGATTGACAGCAGTCTAGCTTCCATGGTAGCTTAGCTAACTAGCGCTACCTGTAAATGCCTTATTTTGCCATTTAATCCATCAATTATCGGAGAGTAAACACACGTTAAGCGTGATATATAGATACAACCAGATGAGTGTAAGATATTCGTGTGGCAATGCGTTTGAAAGGTATGTAGCACGTTTGGTAGGGAGTTAACGCTAGCATAGTTAGCAAAGTTAGCAATATCGCGTTTCAATTTAACTAAGCCTAAACTGTCATCCAAGTCTTGGGTGGCCGGTGCTGCTTACCAGATCTTTTGGTGGCTTCTCCGGTGTTCTGCCGAATAATCCCATTTTGGCAAAAATACCTTAAATACGAGGGCAGCCTAGTTATTGCAACTAGCTGGCTAACTTGACTTATTTGACTATCACTTCCTGTTTAGGGCCAGTTGACAGTGCGAATATAAAGGAGCAGTAGTGTGCTACTGGTCCAGGAACAAGGTGAAGGGATATTAATATAAACTACTTTGATATCTATTATACAATTTACTGATTTACTAACAAAAAATATGGACATTCAATATAGTTGATATTATTAGTGTTTTTATGTTTTTACACATTTCGTGTGCTACAGCATTTTACAGTGCCAAAATATATTATAAACACCATGAATGTGAAAGAACCACATTTAATGAAGTTAAAATCTTTTTTTAAACATGTGTTTACTTTTGTTTTTTGTCAGATTATTGTTATATATATTTATATTTAAGTAACCAAACCACACCTGTGGTGCTTACCAGACATTATAAGCAGCACCACTTTTGCTAGTTCCAAAAATAGACAAATCATAGTCGATAATGGCAGGTTAAAACATTTGTGACGACAACTAACTAAAGAAAGGACACATAAAACACTGGACATCACAAATACAAATTGTCTCCGTCATGTTAGTACTGCGATGACGTACTTAAAGGTTCCCATTACCAGCGAATTCTAGATTGTTCTGTTATCGTTGCCTAACGCACCAATCACGTCAGGTCAACAAGGATGACGCACCAATCAGTGACGATTTGGGCGGGGTTTAACCGCGTCAGGCTTTCAGATCCTTTAGTGATGTTTACGGCCACCTCGGAGTGGGAGAATCCGCTCTGGTCATCGTTGCCCTCAGGATTACGCCGGATGAGTTTGCTATAAACAGCCTGAATTACATAACAGCGCGTAATTTACTCGCAGCACCCATAGTTGGCGGACGTGTCATCATCAGATTTTTTTTGCGGAATAAAATAGCATCGTATTTTTCCTACAAAGGTGACAAGTGCGGTCACTGCAACTGCAAGAGGATAAGTTTTTAAGGCGGTAGATAAGAGCGTCCATCATGTCAGTGGTGGGCATTGATGTGGGTTTCCTAAACTGCTACATCGCCGTGGCCAGGAGCGGTGGCATTGAGACCATCGCCAACGAATATAGTGATAGATGCACGCCGTAAGTACAAATAATACAACACGAATACATCATCGCAGTGAGTAGAGTTTTGTTACGCAATGTGCGCGTTTTGAGGCTTTGATGGACGATGATAGTGCAGGCTGCATGGATGGTGGCTGGCTCTGGATGTGAGGAAGGCCTTTAACTTCAGCCTTAGCAGGTTTACAGAGGTCAAAGTGTCATCAGAATCAATTCAAATGGACTGGCAGAGTAATTGATCTAATAACTGTCATCATCCTTGTTGTAATTCTGCACAAAGTTGGTTGTGCATCATGTTAAGTTGTTGTTGAGACAGTTAGTAACAGATGCAGTTGCTTTCCAAATACATAATTTTGCCTCAGTATACTGTATAGTCATGTGCCCTCAAAAAAGTGTCTTTCTGCTGCAGACAGTCAATTACGGTCAATTATTGTCTGCCACATATTTTCGCTTAGTTCATCTCCTGATGCACTTGTCTCTCTTCATCCAGGGCCTGTGTGTCTTTTGCATCCAAAAATCGCATCATTGGAAATGCAGCCAAGAGTCAAGTAAGGGCATGCTTTTTATTAAAAGTGACAAAATTTACACTAAATGTGCAAACTATACATTTTCCCAGGTGATCACAAACTTCAAAAATACAGTTCATGGCTTCAAAAGGCTCCATGGCAGAGCATTTGATGACCCGTTTGTGCAAGGAGAAAAAAACAAACTACCTTACAGTCTGCATAAACTGCACAGTGGGAACACTGGAATTAAGGTAAAGTACTCACAAACTTCCATACTGATATTTTTTCCCATTTTTGCACCCTGACCTTTTGCCATTGCACAACTAATGTGTGTCTCAGCCTGTGTAAGCCTACTGTACATGATAACTGATACAATGTTGTCGTAGATCAGGGGTGCCCACGCTTGTTCCCTTCGAGGGCTGCATACAGACAAAATGGAAGAATATGGGGAGTTTTTGTTTTATTACTTAGGTCCTAATCCTAAATACAGGCCATGTTGAATTTTATTGTTGGAATATTCCAATTTTAAAAAAAATTACTGCAGGCTGCATATGCCCCCCCCCCCCGGCTGAACTTTGGACACCACTGTCATGGATGAAGGCTGGTATTGTGCTTGTGCATCCTTTTTTGCTTTTAAGACATGTACAGTAAAGCCCAGCTTTTCATGGGTGTTGCGTTCTAGGACCACCTGAATAGCAAAAAAAACCCCAAAACACTAGTATTTCAGGCAACCATAAAAATGTCTCTTTTGACTCTTAACACAAACCAACAGGAAGGAGGTCATCAAACCAAACACCTCTCTCACAGTGACAAAAATAAGTATCACAAGATTAATGCGTTTGCACATTATCACTGCTAAATAATCTAAACAATTAGAACACAAAATGTAACTGCATCACACGGACTATGCGGGTATCAAAAAAACACTGCCCACACGACATTTCCCCAACATGACGGTACCAAGAATGTCTTGCAGGTTACGACTTAGTATAAAATAGTATTGTCTTTTCATGTATATTTGTGTGTAAGTGCACAGTATACAGTATACCCCCTTTCAAGGATGAGACTACATTTGAATCAGAATCTAGAATAGAATAGAACAGAATGTCTTTTATTGTTACTATACACATGTACAATGAGATTTACAGCAGCTCCTTCTCAGACATGTATATAAATATAAAAAGATATATAAAAATGTAGAAAAATATATACGCAGTACACAATATATACACATCTACAGCATAGAATAAAATATCAGTTCAGAAAGGTAAGAATGAGGCGATACATAGGTTAATAAGTATGAGTAGTGGTATGATACGGCACAGTATACAGAGACATTGCACACTTGTCATTAAAAAGATTCAGGATTCAAGACTGAATAGTTTTTTTTGTTATAAGCACAGTAAAATCACAGTAGCTGCAACAAGCAGTAACATGCCTACTGTGCTATTTTTTGTATGTAAAACAAAGTCCTCCTCCTCCGTGAATCACCACTTTATTGTGGTGGAGGGGTTTGAGTGCTAGGAGCTATGTTGTCCAGGGCTATATGCCCCTGGCAGGGTCTCCCAAGGCAAACAGGTCCTAGGTGACGCGCCAGACAA
Source organism: Dunckerocampus dactyliophorus (assembly GCF_027744805.1). NCBI lineage: Eukaryota > Metazoa > Chordata > Actinopteri > Syngnathiformes > Syngnathidae > Dunckerocampus > Dunckerocampus dactyliophorus. The sequence continues at coordinate 12,063,068 of NC_072831.1, forward strand.
AGAGTGATTCAGAAGACCCTAAGAACAAAAACAAGAGGAGGGACCGCACCTCGCCCGGACTGGGACATTGGGCAATAACTCTCGAGCCAGGCGTGGGGGGCAGGGGCTCAGAGGTGAGCGCCTGGTGGTCGGGCCTTCACTCGGCTGGGCCCAGCCCGAAGAAGCCACACGGGATCCCCCCAGCCCCCCAAAGACCCACCACCTGCAAGGGCAAGCATAAGGGTCCGGTGCAATGTGATTTGGGTGGCGGTTGAGGGCGGGCCACTAGGAGACCTGGTCTTCGGCGACCAAATGTGGTTCTTGGGACATAGAACGTTACTTCTCTGGTGGGGAAGGAGCCCGAGCTTGTGCGAGAGGTTGAGACATTCTGACTAGACATAGTTGGACTCACCTTGACCCACAGTCTGGGTTCTAGAACCAAACCCCTCGAGAGGGGCTGGACCTTGTTCTACTCTGGAGTTGCTGCAGGGGAGAGGCGGTGAGCCTGTGTGGGCTTATTAATAGCCCCCGGCTCGGTGTCTTTGTGGTGGAGTCATCCCCTGTGAACAAGAGGCAGGAAAGTGTCCTGACTCTCGTTGGTGCATATGCGCCAAACAGCAGTTCAGAGTACCCATCCTTCTTGCAGTCTATCAGAGGGGTGCTGGAGAGCACCCCAGCTGGTGACTCCATCTATGGTTCTACTGGGAGAATTCAATGCCCATTTGGGCAATGACAGTGTGACCTGGAGGGGCGCGATTGGGAGGAAAAATACAAAATATGTCAAACCAAATTTGAGTAAAGTACAAAAGGTGTCAGATAGGAAAAAAGAATCCATCAACTATTGCACCAGTAAACCTTTAGGCTTACTATCAACTAATACTGTAATCCCCCTCAAAGACCTGAAGTATACAAGTACTGTGTTTTCAGGTGCGTTATTTGGACGAGGACAAGGTATTTACAGTAGAGCAGATCACAGGGATGCTGCTCACCAAGCTGAAGGAGACATCAGAGTCCGCCTTGAAGAAGCCAGTGGTGGACTGTGTCGTCTCTGTGAGTGATGGAAACATTCCTGGGGACCGTAACTCTCAAGTGTCACAGGACACTAAACTGTTGACTCTTTTCTTCAGGTACCAAGCTTTTTTACAGATGCCGAGCGGCGATCTGTGTTGGATGCGACGCAAGTAGCAGGGCTCAACTGTTTACGGCTCATAAACGACACCACTGCAGGTCAGGGCTGTTAAGACCAGTGAGTGTACAATATTGTGGATAAAGTACAACTTAAGTGATTGTAGAGTCATATCACATCTTCTTTGCAAATAGTGGAGAAAATGTAGCTTTCATGCTAGTGAGCTGTGTTCGTCCACTCCTCTCTCCAAGAAGCTGTATTGTGCGCTTTATCCACTTTTTACATACAGTGGTGTGGAAAAGTGTTTGCCCCCCTCCCGATTTTTTTTTGCATGTTTGTCACACTGAAATGTTTCAGATCATCAAACAAATTCAAATTAGTCAATGACAACACAACTGAACACAAAATGAAGTTTTTCAATTAAACGTTTTATTTTAAAAAATCCAAACCTACATGACCCTGTGTGAAAAAAGTGATTGCCCCCCATTAAAACATAACTGAGATTAATTGAGATCTATCAGTCTGGAAAAGGTTATAAAGCCATTTCTAAAGCTTTGGGACTCCAAACCACAGTGAGAGCCATTATCCACAAATGGTAAAAACATGGGATAGTGGTGAACATTCCCAGGAGTGACCAGACAACCAAAAGTACCCCAAGAGCTGAGCAGCGACTCATCCAAGAGGTCACAAAAGACCTCACAACAACATCCAAAGAACTGCACGCCTCACTTGCCTCAGTTAAGGACAGTGTTCATTCCGAAAACCAGGAAGGCTCGTCTCAATTTTTCCAGACAACAACTTGATGATCCCTTTGGGATGATCCCTGATCTTGATGAGACCTTTGGGAAAATACTGTGTGGTCTGATGAGACAAAAGCTAAACTTTTCGGAAGGTGTGTGTCCCATTACATCTGCCGTAAAAGTAACGGCGCATTTCAGAAAAATACCAATGGTAAAATAGGGTGGTGGTAGTGTGAGGTGGGGCTGTTTTGCTTCAGGACCTGGAAGCCTTGCGGTGATAAATGGAACCATGAATTCTGCTGTCTACCGAAAAATTCTGAAGGAGAATGTCTGGCCATCTGTTGGTGACCTACAGCTGAAATGAACTTGGGTTCTGCAGAAGGACAATGATCCAAAACACAAGTCCACCTGGAAAAAAAAAGACTTTGCAGTGGTCTAGTCAAAGTCCTGACCTGAGATGCTGTGGCATGACCTTGAAAAGGATGTCCATGCTGGAAAACCCTCTAATGTGGCTGAGTTACAACAATTCTGCAAAGATGAGAGGGCCCAAAATTCCTCCACAGCGCTGTAAGAGACTCATTGCAAGTTATCACAAACGATTGATTGCAGTTGTTGCTAAGGGTGGCCCAACCACCTCTTAGGTTTAGGGGGCAATCACTTCTTCACACAGAGCCATGTAGGTTTGGATTTTTTTCCTCCCTTAATAATTTTCATTTAAGAGCTGCATTTTGTTTTCAGTTGTGTTGTCATTGACTAATATTTAAATCACACACAATGTAACAATAAGGAGTGGGAAAAGAGGACGTGAATGTTAGCAACTCTGGCATATAAGTGAGCTACAGTGCTAACAGTCAAATTTTAACAGCAAGATCATGGTAGGGTAGCCTGTTCACTGAAGAAAACCAAAATAAACTTACAGCTCCCACGTTTAACTGACTGACGGACAGTTGGCAGAGCTGCAGGCTTTTTTTAAGGTGTGTAGCGAAGCCTGCTTTTTTACAAAGCTGTCCCCTGTGAAATAGGGAACGTGTACATAAAGCGCGCTCATCTAGTTAAAGACAGGTCAGAGATTGTTGCATGTCTATGAGGGAGGTTTTTGCTCATGACGTCACAAAAACTTGGCATTTCTGAGCTTTTGAGAGCCTCTTCAAAGTGAAGCTAACAAGTGAGGGAGGTTTTTGTCATGTTTAGTGGTCAGAAAATGGTTCACAAAGACGTAAAAGAGACATACTTATTACTGTTCTAACATTATTCAAAAGTCCCATTCTCTAAAAGAGTAAATATTGTAATTGATAGTGGCGTTAGCCTATGGGATCTACAAGCAGGACCTTCCCACTCCAGAGGAGAGGCCTCGGAATGTTGTGTTCGTGGACATGGGACATTCCTCTTACCAGGTCTCCATCACATCCTTCAACAAAGGCAAACTCAAGGTCAGATGAAGTCCGTTTTATTCCTCTCAATTTTCGCACTTGAGCATTATCCTCACCTAATTGTGCCGCTCTGTTTCAGGTCCTTGCGTCAGCGTTTGACCCCTACCTGGGTGGGCGTAACTTTGACGATGCCTTAGTGAATTACTTCTGTGAGGAGTTCAAGGTCAAGTACAAGCTGCATGTGCGAGAGAACCCGAGAGCGGTGCTGCGTCTACATCAGGAGTGTGAGAAACTCAAGAAGCTGATGAGTGCCAACTCTTCAGACCTGCCTCTGAACATTGAATGCTTCATGAATGACATGGATGTGACCAGTAGAATGAACAGGTCCAAAGAAAGGCCCTCTCTTTTAGCAATGATAGCATTTGACATGATGTTGACCTTTTTATTTCTAACTCTCAGAGGCCATTTTGAAGAGATGTGTGCTCAGTATCTAATTCGGGTGGAGATGCCACTGAAGGTTGCACTTGAACACTCAAGTATGTCCTAACAATATGATTGAAAGCACCCAGGTACATCTGGTAATGTTATAAATAAGCATTACTTGTGGCAGAGCTAAGCCGGGATGACATCTACTCCGTGGAGATAGTTGGAGGAGCGACGAGAATGCCAGCCATTAAAGAGAGGATCGCAAAATTCTTTGGCAAAGACGTCAGCACCACGCTCAACGCTGATGAGGCTGTCGCTAGAGGCTGTGCCCTTCAGGTGATGACTGTCTCTTGACATTTAAATGAAAAGCTCAGTCTTCAGACAAATTTGCTTGTTTGTTTGGACACGGTCTGATTTAAAAATGTGGTATTTTTCTGATGTTGAAAGAACAACACAGCATAATGTCTCAGTGCAACTATGCAATGCAACATAGACGCCCCCGAGGTGGCGATATCTCTTGAAATATATTTTAAAAAAATAGTGACTTTAATATGGTATAGGTCTGATGCTGCCTTTTAATGTAAGTAAATTGTGTGCTAATGTGTTTTGTGTAGTGCGCAATCTTGTCTCCGGCGTTTAAAGTGCGGGAGTTCTCCATCACTGATACTGTCCCCTTCCCCATTACTCTACGCTGGAAATCACCAACAGAGGATGGACTGGGGTGAGTGTACTTTTCCCTCTTTGTGTTCGCCATTTAAAGCTTCAACACTATAGACAAGACACTTAATTCTCCTCGTAATTGTAAAATAAGCTTGACGCTTACAGATTGCTGACTACCGACAGTTTAAACTGAGTTACTTTGGCTCTTGAGCGTTTACATCTCACACTGCTTTGTCACAGAGAGACACATTTTGAGACTGATGCATCTCTTGCGAGCAAATGGGGCAGTGCTTCAAAAGGAATAAACGTCACAACTCTGCAAGACCTGAGTTACAAAAACACAATACATGTAGGGATTTGGAATTTGAGCAATGGAGAGCAGCATATCTCAAGTGAGCACTGAAATGATAAATTCCCGTAAATGTATCTATTTTGGCGTTTGTGTTTTTTGTGACGCTATCACAAAGGTGACAGAGCTGGCGAAGTGGAGACATATGATGACCACAGAACAGTACATGCAACTTTTTGCACAGGACATTGGTACACACCTCTTTGTCCTGGCTGCTCAGTACAATATGACAAATGCTACAATAAGTCCACTCCCATAAAGAAACAGAATGGAATGTGTATCACTTTAATGTGAAGAGACTCCCCTCTCAGGTACATGTTGGCCACAGCGTCACATGGCTCACACGTCAACAGAGTGAGTATGTACGTTTAGTGTAAGGTTGGTTTTTCATATCAAACAGCAGTTGAGACATTTTACACTAGTATGCCTCTGAGAGCTGCAGCAATTGATGAGTCAACGATTCATCCATTATCCAATCCAACTAATCAACTATTTTGGTATTCGACTTAATTGTTTTTTGATATAAAAATTTAAATAATCTCTGATTTCAGCCTCTCAGATGTAAATATTTTTTTATTTCTTAGTCATCCATAAAGTTAGTATTTTGTTTCCCGCAAAACAAGATATTCACGCACATCAGCTTTGACTTTGGAAAACAGTGATCGACATTTTCTTTTACTCTTTTCTGATATGTTGTGGACCAAATCATTAACTGCTTGTGTTGGGTTCATGTTGATTTGGTCCGTCTAGGGCCTAACAGATTACTCGATTAATCGAAACAAGCTTCGAATGAATCAACTCAGAAAATAATCGTTAGTTGCAGCCCTAATGCCACTGTCATGTTACCCAAGGGTGTCTACATTTTGTTTACTTTAGTTTATTTCATCTTAAGTTTAGCTTTTTTTAAATACCCAATGGGACAGTCATGTTTTTTAAATTATTAAACAGCATTTTTATACATATGACACAAGTGTGCCTTTGTCACATGTTATCCAATGTTGATAACTTATTTTTGTTTTATTTAATCTAACAGTATGATGTCTTTTTATACTTAATGACACAGTAACATTAAAATGTTACTTAAAAATCATATGTACAGTTGAAAATGGTTATTTTTAATTGTGTCCCGTAATTATGTTGTTATTTTTTATATTTTGAAGATAGCGTCCCGGAACAGATTGTATTGCTCTTTGAATGATCCACTGTAATTTGTTATACCCAATATGTTAGTCATTGCAATACGACCTCAGTGGTGTCATTGTTTGCGAGTAGCAATAACAGTCTTGTCATCAAAGCTTGTTTTAAAGACACTCACTGTGATGTTTTACGCTGAGTGTGAAGCCTCTGTTCATTCCTTGATTACTTACTGTAATCATTGCACTGAAAATGCCCGTACAAAAGCAGCAACTAACAAGAACCGAATATCATAAACATACATGGAGGATTTCACAATCACTATGTGCTATACCTGATGCACTGAAAATACTGAAACACATTAAAAGGGCAGACCCTGAGCAGTTTACATCCAGTGTCCAATGTGTAACTTAGCACTTTCAATTCCTTATGTGTGTGTTTGTTTCAGAGAGTGTGAGGTATTCAGTAAAAATCATGCTGCTCCGTTTTCCAAAGTGATCACCTTCCACAAGAAGGAGCCTTTTGACCTTGAAGCCTTCTACAGCTGCCCTGAAGAGCTTCCATATCCAGACCAGAGGATAGGTAGTGTTTGGCTTTTTTTTCTATGCTGAATGTCCTTTCAAACATGTTTTATGATAGCATCCAACACTTTGTGAAGCCCATAATGGGGTAATGAACCGCAGCACTCAAGCCTAGTGTCGTCATTTTTTTTCCATCTCTTCCCAGGATGCTTTACCGTACAGAATGTGGTACCTCAGCCAGATGGAGACAGCTCGAAAGTGAAGGTCAAGGTGCGCGTTAATGTTCATGGCATCTTCAGTGTGTCCGGTGCCTCTCTGTTCGAGAAGCAGAAAGGAGAAGGGGAGGACATGCAAATTGATGTAGAGCCGCTTGTGCAGAATGAAGGCAAAGTCGAGGACCAGGTAAACTCATTTTCATTTCATTTAAGTGGATGTTTAACACGTATACCAATTATGATGTGATTGAAAGATAATAAAATAAGTGTGTATTTTATTTATATGTCAGTGGGCTAAGATTTTTGAATGCTGTGCCTTAGACCAAAATGCAGGTAGACCAGGAAATCCAAAACCAGGGGGACCACCAAAATGAAGACGACTCCACCACTAAGGTTAGTAGGATGGACCACAATATCCACAACACTGTGTCGAAAGTCACTAAATCGGTCCCGAATTTGACATTAACAGAAGGAAACAAAACATTAAACAAATCTTGTAAAATCGACTCTGCATTATATCAAGGGGGAAAGGCCTAAATTCCCTTGTTTGAAAGCCATGTTCTCCCAAATTAGCTTTATTGTATGTAAGTGCTGTGTTATGTGGTGCAGGAGGGTGCTGGTGCAGGGGAGATGCAAGATCCAGCAGCAGCAGGGGGGAGCAAGGCCAAAGTGAAGGCAAAGAGTGTTGACCTGCCTGTTGTGGCCAACAACATCAGACAGCTTAACAGCGAAGTACTTTGCAACTTTGTCCAGTATGAGGTGAGTGCCTCTAATGCTCTTGAGTCAACACCTGCTGAAATTGAAGGTTGTAGTCAATGCACTAACATAATTCCAGCATGTCTAACTCACCAGATGACACAGTTTCTATTTCTAAGTGATGGCAGAGCGGTGATTTCATTGTAAAAAATAGTGTGTATATGACATTTTGCTATCCCTAAGTTTTTGGCTTCTTCTGTCTTCCTCACTCCGTTTTAAACATTTTCTTTTTTTTCTTTTTACTTTTTTTAAAACTTTAAACCTTTTCTTAAGGTTAGAATACAGCAGATAAAGTGGAGGCTAACTAGTTATCTCGCTGGCTTACTAATGGTTAAAGCCATGGCCGTCCGTCTCTTGTGTCCCTGCAGTGATCCCGTAGCCTGCGCATTTTAGTTGAGCAATGTGGTGTAAGGAAAGAATAATAGGAGTGTAAAGGTGACTACAGAGGTGTTACTTCATGCTTACAGGGCTCTAATAATGGCAAAGGTTGTCTTTAGAAAGTCAGAAACAGGTTTTCTATCCTCTAACTGTGAAAATGTTCGATTTATCAGTATTGAATCCTACTTAAGTGGAGAGCAGCGATGCAAGCGGCACTGATTGACACGTACGCCCCCTTCAGGTGTGACAGAATACTGTCTGCTTCACAGTACGACTCTTCTCCGCAGTTTATTGTCCAATCTGCAAGAATAATCCTGTCACACGCTTACATTACACTTCACAGGCTGTAGAAAGTCATGGAGTATGATACATCTTTCTGCAAACATATTGGTGACATGCTGAGAAACTTGTGCATGCATGTTTGCGAGGGATCGCACATTCAGGGGTGAAGCTAGGCATGCTGCTGCCCCAACTCTGTGAATTTGGGCGGAAAATACCCTAATTCAGTGATTTTTACATAAGAAAATGTTTGGTATCGTACAGAAAATACATATAACACAGACGAGTGAACAAATATGAATTTAGTTTTTTTTATTTTTCATGATGACAAGTACATCCCCTGACCGCAAGTAGCATCTTTTCCAATGACTAAGGCTGTAGTTGTCATCCATTTGTATATTCCAAGGAGCTACACGCCTTCAGATTATTTCCAATCTTCCTCTGTCTAACCTGCATAGGTTTTTGTGCATTCTTTCTAATAATTGTTTTTATTTTGTTTTAAACTCCAGTTTGACTTTACATGCCGTATGTTTGGAATATATATTTTAGAAGAAAAAAACTATTACATAAGATATTTAATATTCTTACAAAAATAAATTGATACAAATAAAAGCCTCCCACCTAATAAACGCTCTACCCTGGACAGAGAGTTGTCCATTGTAGTGGAATAAATAAACACCCCTGGCCACTATGAGTATTTTCCTGAGGTGTGTGTATATGGGGCAGATATGATTAAACAGCATAATTTGCATCCTATATTATGGTGTATTGGTGATTTTTTTTCTGCTTACAACATTCCTATTAGAAGTATGATCTTGTATATCTTTCGATCACAGCGTCAGATGATCGTGCAGGACAAACTCGTGAAAGAGGTGAACGATGCTAAAAATGCTGTGGAGGAATACGTATACGATCTCCGAAACAAACTCTGTGGCATCTATGAAAAGTATATCACAGAGGAAGTAAGTGCCTTTTTCAAATATTTGGACTGTATATATTGAAGTATTGCATCTATGGCATTTCTTGAAATGTATCTGTCACAACTAGGACAGTAACAGGTTGACGTTGCTGCTGGAGGACACTGAGAACTGGCTGTATGAGGAAGGAGAGGACCAACCCAAAGATGTCTATGTGCAAAAACTAGATGCGCTCAAGGTTTGTTGTCAGACTCCGTTTTCATTTACGTGGATGCTTCTACGAGCAGATTGTCTCTCCTTTTACAGAATTTGGGTCAACCTATACAAGAACGGCACAGAGAGTACGAGGGCCGGCCGAAGGCTTTTGAAGAGCTTGGCAAGCGGCTCCAATTCTACATGAAGTTTGTCAACTCTTACAAACAAAAGGTGCTTCTGTTTTTACTGTGTAATTCACGACATTTCCATCAAGTATTTGAAATCACGGGTAGATGGTATGTAGGGTTTTTTATTGATTGATTTATTTTTATAAATCTTAGAAAACAGCAATATACTGGTGGGACACTTAACGTCTGGTATTAACCATTGTGGAGAAATATGGTTTTATTCGCAGGGGCTGGCTTGTTTGTCTATTGCAAACCTGTATGTATGATATCGCATGATACTACATGATTTTTGAAATGAAGGGCCTATTTAAACAAAGTCCAAATCCAATCTAGAGTCAAAGCTATTTAAATTAAATCTACAGTCAAGACCAAAATTATTCATACCCTGGCCTAATTTTGAGTTCCTGTTGTTGTATCTTCTGGCTGAGAATGACATGGGAAAGTGGCAAAAGACTAAGATGTTTTGCTACAGATATTTAATGAATTGAACAGGGGTGGTGGCCCCCCTTTTCAAGAAGGGAGTGTTCCAACTACAGATGGATCACACTCTTTAGCCTCCCTGGAAAGTCTGATCCAAAGTGCTGGAGAGAAGAGTGAGACTAAGTCGAACCTCGGCTACAGGAAGTGCAATATTGTTTTCGTCCTGGTCGTGAAACGCTGGGCCAGCTTTACACCCATGCAAGGGTACTGGAAGGTGCATGGGAGTTTGCCCAGCCGGTCCCCATTCGGTTTGTGGACTCGTAAAAGGCATACAACTGTGTCCCTTGTGGTGCCCTATTTGGGGTGCTCCGGGAGTATGGGGTTTGTGGCACGCTACTACGTGCCATTCGGTCATTTTACAACCAGAGCGAGAGCCTGGTTCGCCATCTTTGCATCGTTCTACAACATCCTGTTAACTAGCGTAAATTAACAGCATTCCTCAGCATTCATTATTGTTTTACAGTCTTTATTGTCCAAGCTAAAAAATATACATAATTTAAATTAAGATGTCATCAGAGTAGTGATCGGAGTATGAATAATTTTAAGCTTAGTTGGGGGATTTAATGTTTTTGAATTAAATTGTAAAAGTAAACTTAAGGGGTTAATGTAACTTCTAAATGGTCCTCAGGATGAACGTTATCAACACTTGAGTGCAGAAGAGGTCAACACTGTGGAGAAGTGCATGAATGACACCATGATGTGGATGAACAGCAACATGAATGCCCAGAATAAACTGGCCATCACTCAAGACCCCATTGTCAAAGTAGCAGACATCGTTGCAAAAATACAGGTATGTGGTATCCCTCAATCAGTAGTCAAGTGAGCCATGCTGACATTAAAACTTCCGATTTACAGGAAGTGCAGGATTTGTGCATCCCGGTGATCAACAGGTCCAAGCCCACAGTAGAAGTGCAGGAGGTGAATGACCACAACAGCAGAGCTCACAATAATGGCCGTGCCTCCAAACAAGGTTCAGATGGGATGGGGGACGCCAAGGGAAACCAGCACACAAAATCCACCACAAGAGAGATGGAAATGGACTAAGATGATCTGGCATCGGCATCCATCATTATGACGACCATCAGCAACCATGTAGACAGTAGGGGTAGTGTTACAGTATCTGGGACCACTTCTCTATCCTCATCCGCCACATGTGTGGATTTAGTGGCGTTTTTTGACTCATACCTTTTTTTTGGTTTACACTCATCGTCATGTGACTATGGTGTACTTTTGCTCTCAAAGCTTTGACAATTCAAAGAAACAATGCAATAGATCCAAATGTTCCACCTGTCCCTTGAAGGAAGCTTTTGCCTACTGTGTCCTCTATTGTAGCGTGTCAGCAGTAAACCCCATTGGTGAACAAGTGTAAACAATAGCTGTTACCAAACTATTAGTTTGTATGCAATACTAATAATTCTATATATTTGTAATACATTTGGGATGATGTGTAAGTCCCCAAATGTAAAATTCTATTTTAATATTCAATAAAAAGCCACCATCATATTTAAGATTATGAATTATGAACACATTCCCTATAGTGTCTGTAGGAAGTGATGGGCTGCCTATTTCCTTGTTGATTTTCTTGCAAGTTTCCTTATAGGATTGAAGATGACTAAATAAACTCAGCAGTAAGACAAAGTAACTATTGTGGTATGATTATATTTTCAGCAGCTGAAATGAAAAAGTAAAACGTTTAAAACCATTCGACACACACACACGTATATACACATTTGTTCGTAGAATGCACACTGCTATGAACTCCAGGTCTGGCTCTGTGTCGGAACACGATAAATTAAGCGCTATGCTGTCCATATGACACGTTGAAGGGCACTGGGTACCTGAGGCAAATCTGAAATGCTAATTGTTTCAGTGACATTGGGCAAGGTTAACCATTGTGGAGAAATATGGTTTTATTCGCAAGGGCTGGCCATCACTCAAGACCCCATTGTCAAAGTAGCAGACATCGTTGCAAAAATACAGGTATGTGGTATCCCTCAATCAGTCAAGTGAGCCATGCTGACATTAAAACTTCCGATTTACAGGAAGTGCTCCTAATGGAAGCTCTGGGCAGATTACATTGAGAGGTCAACACATAGAAGCTGAACTCTGATTTGACACATATATATATACGTACTGGAAGCAGTGCAACCAAGAGATTAGCTACTAAATATAGAAATAAATTAATACAATTTCACGGAACAAGTACTGGAATTTAAGTTGTAAATGTTGGTGGCTCTTATGATGGTGTTAAACAGGCAAACAAGGCCTTGCTGGCCCTGATAGCCTGCCATTGAGTGTGAAGAAGGCTAATAATCCTGTTATCCCACGTCTTACATGTTTTTCTAATACTAGAATATGCATTTAAGGGGTGTAGTGCATTTAAACGGCAAACTATAATTCTTGGTGTTTGAATGGGTTAAGAAGCTGAAGAGGGCGTGGCTAGTATGGAACGGGGCGTGGAGATACGTGTAGCTATTGATGGTGTCCGAATTCGCGGTCTGCGTCCTTCGAGTCCGCCTTTGTGGGGAGAGCTGACGTCATCGTTAGGCCGTCGCAATTCGAAAATGCTCCCAAGGGTCCATGAAATGCGGCTGAATTGTTTCCTCCTCTACCATTACCGCGAAGTGTTCATCTGGTGTCTGGCCTATTCTTACTGCCTTTCCATATCCCAAGATTTTTTAGCAGAATTCATGTTTCAACTGGGCAGCGTTGCGGGAAGAGAAAGAAAACATCAAAAACAAAGTATATATTTACTTTTTTGGCCTTTAAAATTCATTATTTCACATTTTGTTAGTCTTTCCATCTCTTTTTTTCTCCTCTCCTTTGCGGACCCGACGGCAGTATTGCAAGAAGGGAGAGTGCGTAAACACGTGACACAACCAAGAAGTATTCTGAAGGGACCGTCCCAATTCACTTTGCTCCAGCCGCGGCCGGAGGACGCTATCAAAGACCTTATAGCGCAATGCGCGAGTGGGATTATATAGCTTTCTGGTCCGTATATGTGTTGAAGCTGCGTTCTTTCTCTGGGTGATTAGTTGAATTCATGACAAGTCAGTGATGATTTAGGCTATAGTCTTCTCAAATGTATTAACAATGCAATTGCTGAAATAAATATTGGATTGTATAAACACTATGAGGTAATTATCCATATAAGTACTTTTTAATCAGATTTCTTTGGAATCGACTTTCTGGAATGGTAAATTGAATTACAGTCAACGGGAAGTGCAGAAAAGTGTCATCACATAAGTAGATTTGAAGCAATTGTGTCATTTCACACACAGTATTATAGCAGTTCTCATGTATATTATTTATGTTAAGATTTAAGTTTCAAATGATTGTACTTGAATGTTTATGTGCCATTTGCATAATTTCATGTACTTGATCAAGTTCATGCAGCAATTGCATGTAAGAAATGTTTAATCATTTTTGGTTTATATATGTATATTTTTTATTTGTATGTTGCTTGTTTGGCGTTGCTAAAACAGTAAGGAAGGGAAAAGTACAATAAAGAAGGAAAACGTTTCTTTCATACTCCTGCTCAGGTTTTTATTAACGTCTAACATGTAGGTCAGATTTGTGCAGTATAGTGGATTCTTATATATATATCTATATCGCTATATATTAATTCTGTTCAATAAATAACATTCATTTCATCAAAATATATGCACTGCGCATATCTTTATTTTACACTCAGAGCCAGCGAATACATTGTACTGTACACTATTGTGCCCCTAGCCCCGCCCAGCTCGCTTACCAACATGGCGGACTTTAGGCTCCATTGTGTACTACACTCTTTCCATGTATTTACGGTGAAATCAACAGTCTCCCAAATCAAGGCTCCTGGACCCTTATAAGATCCCAGCGTTCGTCGACCGGATAGGCTGCTGGGTACTTGAAGGATGCAGACTCCGAATTGGGACACGACTATCGATGACGTAATCACGAAGGCTAACGGGCGCAAATTTTCAAAATAATGGAAGCAAAAAAAAAATTCAAAATGGAAGGCACGACAAAGTTTTGGAGGGGAACACAACAACAACCCTCACTTGCTCCCTGAGAACCGCCTTGGTGAATATCGATGAACGGATTACTTTAGCACAAGTCTACATGCGAAAACAGGCAAAATGAGTGTTTCAATCGGCGACAGAATTGAGGTGAGTGTTTGGTGCTAGCGCAAGTTAGCATGGACTGATTGAGCTAGCGCGCGTACGTGTTCAAAACACAAGAAAATTATATACTTTTTTCTGTCTTGCTAAAGCAGCTAAGGTGGCTTTAATGTATGAATGAGGTATCGGCATTTCGCCTGTAAACATTTCCCTCGTAACTTACTGTTTAGTTTTGGAGGGGAACATTCAATAACCCTCACTAGCTCCCAGAGAACCGCCTTAGCGAATATCTATGAGCGGATTAATTTAGCATAAATCCACATGCGAAAATATACACAATGAGTGTTTCAATCGGCGGCAGAATTGAGGCGAGTTTTCGGTGCTACCGCAAGCTAGCATGTAGTGGTTAAGCTACCAGGGGTGTACTTGATGTTAGTTGTTTTTGTTGCTCCCTGTTATACTGACAGTTTCGAAACACGTAAGAAAGGTATATTTATTGCTAAAGCAGCTGTGGCCGCTTAAAGGTATAAATAAAGTATCTGAATTTAGCTTGGAAACATTTTTCTTTGTGAACACAACCTCAAGTTGGTTGCCACTTGTTCATAAGTTATTATTGTTCGTTGTCGTTGGCCACGTAAAGAAACTACTGATGCTACTACTGCACTTTTAATGCCATAATTAGTGCGTAAACAATTTTATGTGTAACATGGCTCAAAATTGTTTTATTGTTCAAAGTTGTCTGTATTGTTAGCATACTGTATTCCTAATATTAAAATACTCACCACTGATGCTAATATTCATTCAAATGAGCGTGTAAGCATTTCGTAATGTTGTATGTTTCATTTGACCATGCAATTTTGTTGATTGCCTGCCCAAAGTGGTGTTTATGGTTGCTATTTTTCTATTCATAATACAGTATGATTAACTAAAGCCCACGGTGGCCCCATAATGGGGACCAACAGTGATCTTTTTGTTGCCTTCCCTGTGCTGCTTAGAGACGGCTCAAGTGGCCTCTTTAGCGGGAAGAACACCGGGATAATGACAGGCTGTGGTTGGCCATCTGATGGCGTCAGGTGTTCTTGGCCGCTTTTGCCGTTAGCATTTGTTGTGGGCGGATTTTACCACCACAAATCGTTGCTGGCTGGATGGATCATCCTTTCAGCGTCCAGCATGTCGCAGAGTGGAGGGACCATATACCAGCAAGTTCTCAACTACTACTTCCAAAATCTCCCCTCTGACTCCCAAAGCAGCACAGATGACGAAGATAGGTTGTTTTTTAACGAGCAGATCAATATTGAGGTATTTTTTTTGTTATTGAATCAAATTGCATTTTTCCAATGTGATCAAGACAGGAGCTTTATAAAAAATTTGGTGTGTTATCTGACAAAATTGTATTGGGTTAGTGTAGAACTGCACTGTATCATACTAAGAGCTGCTTTTAATATTTTGTCCTACTCATTTATCTGTAATATGTAGGTGCAGCTCAGTAAATTAGAGTATATGGAATTTAATTCAGAATAAGAGATTGATTTAAGGCTCATGCAGTTCATTTGCTGACTGGAGCGTGAACCAGTAGTTTAAAATATTTAGCCTTTTTAAAATTTAATGGAATACCGAATTTTGTGTTAGCTATAAGATATAATACAATTATTAAGAAATACATTCTTGAAACAAACAACTTTGTGTCACCGGAATACCTCTCTAAAAACGTAAGTTAGAACAGAGCATTATTATCTTTTTACATTTTTGAGAACTGATCATCGATAACACAGGGGAACAAAAAAAAACGCCTCAAATTTAAACCTGATTCTAGATACTCAATCCACTGAAATAGAATATATAATATATATTCATTTCTTAACAGCTCTTTTTGTTGCAATAATGCACTTATCAATATCCCTCGCTGTATTTGTGTCCGACGATGCTGTGTACGGCAGGGGTGTCACAAGACCTTGTGAGATTAAAATATGGCAAGATTTCTCTTTCAGAAAAAAAAGTCTCGCTGGCACTAGGCCCATGACAATAGTCAATTAATTAATTAATCACGCAACAAATGAAAATGAACTGGATAATTTTGCCAGCCTCAATATTTTGCCATGTGCATGCGTGTCTGTTTCCCTCAGGCAGGAAGCATATTCTGTCATATAATTTGATTATCATTAAATAAATTCTAAATTTTATTAATAAAAAAGGCAGTAATAATGATTGGTGTACTGCAATCCTTGTGCCAGGTTGGTTGTAAGCATACACGTTAGGGGTAAATATTATCTCCGGTTTTGATAAGTCATAATATGCGTTATTTTTTGTTTACTTTCCATGCAGGATTTTAAAGTCCTCACCCTCCTAGGCAAAGGCTCCTTTGCATGTGTCTACCGGGCAAAATCCGTCAAGACTGGTCTGGAGGTTGCCATCAAAACGGTAAGCATTTGCTCACTCACGGTTGATGACTTTGTTCATAACACATAATTGCCGTAATGAGAACTCTGAAGTAACGGCCACACAGCTGTCCTCAGAGACTTTCGGTCTAGTCTGTGCACTCCCCATAGACCTCCTAGGCTCCCCACAAATGTCAGGGTTTCATTGTCTTTGCAGACGACAGGTTGACTATTCATCACTTTTTTCTGTTAGGTGGCAGCTGTGTCATTTCCTCCTATTCTGTCCTTTGCAGATTGACAAGAAGTCGATGCACAAAGCTGGGATGGTCCAGCGTGTGACAAATGAGGTGGAGATTCACTGCCGCTTAAAGCATCCCTCCATACTTGAGGTAACATCTCACACAAACACATGTCTTGTAAATTAGACTTGGTTTACACACTGTTAAGTCCTGCTTTGCTTTGTTTACTCAGACTTTGTGATATTTTACCCATGATTTGAGCTATACACAATAGTCGTTTTTTTTGTCTTTAAAAGCACATTTAAAAGAAAAAGTGCAATTCCAACAACTCTTTTCTAAACATGTCTGTTGGCTGTAAGTGCTAGCTTTCTGTTATTGTTGCCATGGATACATCATACAGACGTCTTCTCTTTCCTGTAATCCCTTAATTGACTGTTTAATAGGGGTACCACAAGATACCCAACGCACAAGACAAGACGATGCACGATGCACTATTTCTTTAAGATTAAATTGCACCTGCTATGTGTTTTGCAGCTGTACAACTATTTTGAAGACAGCAACTATGTGTACCTGGTGTTAGAGATGTGTCATAACGGAGAGATGGGCCGCTACCTGAAAGAGCGCAAGATGCCTTTTTCTGAGGAGGAAGGTCAGATTTTCCAATTGAAATAATCTTATTTATGTAATGCTTATTTTGTGGCAAATAACAATAGACATATCACTTTTCCCTAAAGAAGCTGATGATTGATTACCACTAGTTTTACTCCTTTTTCAGTAGTGTCCTTTGTGTTTTTTGTCACAGCGAGACACTTCATGCATCAAATAGTGAAAGGGATGCTGTACTTACACACTCACGGCATCTTGCATCGAGACCTGACCTTGTCAAACTTGTTGCTGACCAACAACATGAACATTAAGGTCGCAGACTTTGGCCTGGCCACTCAGCTCAAACTCCCCACTGAGAAGCACTTCACCATGTGTGGGACGCCCAACTACATCTCCCCCGAGGTAGCCACCCGCAGTGCTCACGGCCTCGAGTCTGATGTCTGGTCACTAGGCTGCATGTTCTACGCCTTCCTCATGGGCCGCCCCCCGTTTGACACGGACACGGTCAAGCACACACTCTCCAAAGTGGTCCTCGGGGAATATGAGATGCCCAGTCATGTTTCTCTGGAGGCCCAGGATCTGATCCATCAGCTGCTGCAGAAGAATCCCGCTCATCGGCCAAGCCTGTCTGCAGTGCTGGACCATCCGTTTATGACCCAGAGCCTGCTGGACAGGACCAAGGCCAAGGACCTGGGCCTGGTTGATGATTGCTCCATGGATAGCGGCATTGCTACCATCTCCACGGCCTGCACCTCCTCAATGTCGGGCAGCAGCGGCAGCCACCTTCAGAGGAGAACTAGGCACATCATTGGCTCAGCCCTGCCCAACCGCATGGCTGCCATCCCGAGCCTTCCACTCCAGCCCAGCAGGGCCTGTTTTGAGGACGGAGAAGAGTGGCCTCAACAGCAGCAGCAACAGCAGCATCAGCATTCACTGAATATATTTCACAATGAAGGGAGGGGCAGGGTGCTTCATGGTGGAGGAACTAGTCAGCCCCACTCCCGCTACCTACGGAGGGCCCACTCCTCAGATCGCTCCGGCTCCTCGGGACCGCTCCAAGGACCCGGTCCGGCCGAGCAAGGCAGGTGTCACTCAGAAGAGTCACTGACGGGCAAAGGAAGAGCAGTCTTCCCTTTGTCCTCCACTTCTCATCCGTTCTCAGAGCATGGGCAGATACCTTCACCTCCTGTCAAGCAGTCTGCAAAGTAAACAATCTTTCACTTCCTATTCTCAGTGAACTTGACTGGACTGTATGTGTTTAATTCTACTCTTTTTATGTCCAGTTCTGGATACGTGTTCTCCACACAGACAGCACATCCATCACAGCACATCCTTCAATATCAGGACATGGAAGGAGTTGCTAACTGGCTCAATCATGATGGTAAACTCATCTTGGTAACTGTAAACAGAGTAGACTTAGAGCTACACTGAAAGAAAAAAATGATACTTGACATTATAAACGATACTTTACATTACTACTCTGTGAATCACCACCTTATCGTAGTGAAGGGGCTCGAGTGCCTGAGAGATACGAGGCGCTAGGTTGTCCGCGGGTATATGCCCCTGGTAGGGTCTCCAAAGGCAAACAGATCCTCGCTGACAGGCTAGACAAAGAAGACACTATGCAAAACACCTCAAGGACAGACCCACTTTGCCCGGTCGTGGGACACCGGGGCCTCACCCGATCTGAATCTATGAAGTGTGATGTTACTGGACCTCTGTGCTAACCACCGTTTGTCCATAACAAACACCACTTTCGAACATAATGTCCAGAAGTGCACCTGGCACCACGACACCCTAGGCCGCAGGTCTACGATGGACATTGTAGTTATTATCAGACCTGAGTCTGGACACACGCGTGTGGGCTGAGCTGTCAACTGATCACCACCTGGCAATGAGTTGGATAAGATGGCGGGGGACGATGCCAAAGAGACTGGCAGGCTTAAACGTATAGTGCTGAGTAAATTTGGGAGAGTCACCGTTCGTCGAGTCTTCAACTCTTACCTTCGGCAGAGCTTCGCCTTTATCCCGGGGTGGATGAGGATATTGAGTCAGAATGGGCCGTATTCATTGCCTCCATTGCTGAGGCAGCCGGTCGGAGCTGTGGTCACAAGGTGGTCGGTGCCAGTCGTGATGGCAAACCCCGAACCCAGCGGTGGGCATCAGAGGTTAGGGCTGCCGTCAAGCTGAAGAAGGAGTCTTATCAAGCATGGATGGCTTGTGGGACTCCTTAAGCAGCAGACAAGTACTGGCAGGCCAAGCGGCATGCCTATCACTGTGACGGATGTATCTGAGGTAGTCAAAAACTTCTCAGTGGCAAAGCTCCAGGAGTGGACGAGTTTTGAATTCCTTAGGGCTCTGGATGTTGTGAGAATGTTTTGGTTGCACGAAAGATGCATTGTTGGCAACCTACTCTACTACCTGCCATTCGTTCCTTGTTCCAATTGCCAGCATTAAGTTGAGCCTGTTGCCGTTGAACATAAGCCTCTGCCAAGTCTGCCCTTTGTCACAGATTTTTATAATGGACTCTGTAGGAGAGAGGAACAACAATGTGGGAAGTGAGTAACAAAACATAAAATTCATAAGATATCTTTAGAAATACCAATTAACTTTGTTCTGTCGCTTGTCTTTTTTTTAATGTCAGACTGAGCTACCTGTGAGTGCTTTAAGATGTGGTAGGAGCTCACAGCAGCACCAACTGCTCGCCGAGAAGAGGGCTGTGTGCTTTCATGGTAGTTTCCAATCCGACAAGGAAACGAAAGAAAAGTATTTGCATTTATGAGATACACTGCATATTATGAGGGGGAAAATAGAATATTCCGAGGAAAAACAACTTTTAATATTACGACATTTAGGTTTTTCAGAGAAAAAAGTCTAGGATCATAAATGTCAACCTGCATTAAGTTCAGGACTATGTTGGATGTTGTCAAGTTGTCTCTTCTCGCCTTTGTAAGCTCTGACCTGAATGAAGAGATTTAAAACCAGTAGCTTTAAATTGTCCAAACACAGTGAAGAATTAAACTACAGCTCAAGAAGATCCTGAAAAATATTTCCTTTTCCCTCTCAGGCTGTGGCCTGAGGCCTGCCGACAGGAGCACTCACAGCAGCGGCGTTAGTTTCCATGGCGACAGAGGCCACTTGGAGTTGCACAGCTCGTGGACGGACAAGGCCGTAAGCCGGGCTGCCGACCCCCATCACAGCCTGCATCACCCCAACCCCTCCAGCCTGGACATGCACCAGAGAGAGAATATACCCGGAGCTCACTTCCAGCCTCCTCACTGCTCCTCGTCCTCCTCCTCATCATCACAGCTCCCCTGCGCTAAAGCCAGCGTTGACAAGGAGAAGAAGACTTTGAGAGACCTTGTCCCGCCTCTGTGTGCGTCCAGACTGAAGACCATCAGACAGAAGACTAAAAATGCAGTTGTAAGATGTTTCTACAGGCACTGTCCATTGATGAGCTCACTGTGTTTAAACCCACTTAAATGGAGAGTATGTCTGTGCAGGTCAGCATCCTGGACACAGGTGAGGTATGCATGGAGCTCTTAAAGTGCCAAAATGGACAGGAGAGGGTTAAAGAAGTCCTTCGGATTTCCTCTGATGGCTCAATGGTGAGTTCATCATTTCTCAGACGTATGCTTTACTGTTTGTTAGTTTTTTTCCGCCACATCTAAGCTATAATGTGCTGTTTCCTGCAGGTGACGATATACCAGCCCAATGACGGGAAAGGGTTTCCTGTGCTGGACTGTCCACCTGCCCCCCCGGAAGATATTCTCATTTGCAGCTATGATGACCTTCCAGGTTAGCATACCGTATACGGAACACGTGAGTGCACACAACCTCAGTGTTATTGTATTTGTACTCATCAGTGCTTGTGCTGTTAGAAAAATACTGGAAGAAGTACCAGTACGCCTCCAGATTTGTTCAGCTGGTGAAGTCCAAGACCCCCAAGGTGACCCTTTATACCAAGTACGCCAAGGTCATGTTGATGGAGAACTCCCCCAACGCTGACCTGGAGGTCTGCTTCTATGACGGTGAGCCACAGTTTAAAAAAAAAAAAAAATCTCAGCAGCATTTTCCTTCTCAAACTCTAATTGTGAATGCTTAAAGGTAAGCATTCACAATCATGCTTATTTGTGGAATTCATGCTAATGTTAATATGCATACCTGGATGGTGAGAGATTAGCATTCACAGAAACACCCCCAAAGATGATTTATTTCTTTATTTTATTTGTTTGTGTGCTGAGATACAAGCATTCACATTTATGCTGCTTTATATCCCCCAAAATATTGTATTTATCATCTATTTATTGAAGAGCAAATTTTTGTATTTGCATCCCTCGCCACTTTGTGGTTGGAATTTCATGGCTTTACTCGGTCACAGTTTTTTAAAATATATATGAATTAATAAATTTATGCTGTTTTGTGGTTGAATACTGACTATTATTAGTCAAAAATATGCATATTGAAGCAAATTTTATGTATTTTTTTTGCCTAAATTAAACATTTTCAAGCATAAAAATGGCTAAATTAACTAAAATATGAATGTAAAGCATTCAGAAGACGCATTCAAAGACGCTGTGAATGATATGCAGTATTCCACACTGGTCACTAGGTGTCAGTAATGTGAGTAATGTTTGGTAAGATACGCAAGCACAACACTTGATGCGCCGGAACAACAGGCTTTTATTGCAGGTTTGATTTCTCTCACAACAGTCACGATAATTCCTAATAAAAATACGGGCTACTGTTGCAGCCGTAACCCACGGCAAGCTAAAACGCAACTCTAAACTCACAAACTCACTTCCTGTTCGCCCGGCACTGAGCTCCCTTAGGGAGAACATTTATAATAACACACATGAGCATGAGTTTTTTTATGTCTTAAATGGCTTATTTTCTCTTATTATGTCGACTATATTGGGTAATACGAGTGTAAACCTGACTATAGGGCTGTTAGTTCATTCACACCAACATTATTTTGCATCAAAAAATGATGTGCTTTGTATCTGGAGATCGCTGTGATGTATCAGCCATGTTCTCTGTGCCGGAGTGGTCGGACAATATCGAACCCCAGTGCCGACATGCATCTCAATCAGGATGTTGAATGTGCGCCACACAGGAGCGAAGACCCACAAGACGTCTGAGCTGGTGCGAGTGGTGGAGAAGAGCGGGAAGTCGTGCACGGTGAAAGGCGAGGGGGGGCTAAGCGGTCTGAGCCCCGAGAACCGCGCCTACGTGGAGCAGTCTGACGAAGGACATAGCCTGTGTCTGTCCTTGGAGGCCGCCATCACGCTGGAGGAGGAGCGCAGCACCAAGAAGGTTCCTTTCTTCCCCATCACCATCGGAAGGTGACACAGCAGGACGAGTTAATCCTTCTCCTCCTCCTCCAGTCTGCATCAGTAATATTACATTATTGCTGCCCATTTTCTTTAGGAGGCCCGTCAACCCCGAGTCAACGTCGTCATCATCACTTCCCTCCCAGTCGACCGCTCCTCCTGATCCACTTTCACCTCCTCAACCTCCGAAGATCACTCCTTCGGTGAGTCTCTTGGTGTGTGTGTGTGTGTGGACGCTGTAATGCTCAACATTCCTAAGGTGTGCATGTGCGTGTAGATGATCTCCTACGACGGGTCCGACTTCACCTCGGCCAGCCTGAGTAAGAAAAGCTCGCCCACGCATCAGGACGTCCTGCAGAACACAGGCAAAGTGGTCAAGTCCATTTTTGTGCCCAACGTTGGCTGGGCCTCACAGGTAATGAGGACAGCTTAGCATAAGTTAGCATCAACCACTGGAGGTGATGCAAGTTGTCCTTTTTAAAAGACACATCGTTGTCTCCTCAGCTCACAAGTGGTGAAGTGTGGGTGCAGTTCAACGACGGCTCTCAGCTGGTGGTTCAGGCCGGAGTGTCCTGCATCACCTACACGTCTCCTGAGGGACGCATCACCAGGTGACAAAAATACCCCACTGTTCATCTCACCTGTGGATGACACCAATGTAGTTAGTCTACCCTAAATGCTTTAGTTGGAGCTGGGGCGTTCAAAGGAATCCGTCAATAATTGGAGAGAGGTTGTTATTTCATTAAATTTGACCAATTTGCTAATTTAACAGTAAAAATGATTTGGAGTGCATGAGAAAGTGGAAAAGAAAACATGGCTCCCTTGGACCACAGTCATTTCTTAACGCACACATTCCAGCATTAACACCACGGATGAGCGCATCGTAAACAACAGTATTGCAAGTGTCACAAACACCAAATTTAAAGTGCATGTAGCCGTAGATGTTGACCAGGTATGATACTTCATATGCAGCTACTGCCATCATGTGGAAGTCATGCAAATTACATCAGGAGGTTGCCTACAGTGTAAACACAGTATAGCGCTTTTACTCTCCACTTGCTTCGGTACATTCCGTCCAAGAGATGACTAAAAAATACTGCCCTTTGCAATATAATAATAATAATAATAATAATAATAATAATAATAATAATAATACATATTTGTAATTAATTGATGAAATACATTAGTATTAATTGGTGACTCTAAATTGTCCATAGGTATGAATGTGTGAATGAGTGTGAATGGTTGTTTGTCTATGCTGTATGTACCCTGCCTTCCGCCTATGATGAAATGAACAAAATATATCATTATGTATTATTATTATTATTATTGTGATGATTTTTTTGACTTTTTTTGTTATTGTATTTTGTTATTCATTTATTTTTTACAGTATCATATTTTCCGGACTATAAGCCACTTTGGAGTACCAGTCGCACCAACCAAAAAATGCACAATAAAGAAGGAAAAAAAAAACAACAAATCATCAGTCACACTGGACTAGAAGTCGCATTTTTGGTGGGAATTTAATTTGATAAAATCAGACACCAAGAACAGGCGTTTCATCTTGAAAGGCACGGTATAGTAATAACAATAAAATGGAGAACAACAGGCTAAATAGGCGTATGTTAACATAACAACCTGCAAAGTTATCTATATTCATCGCCTTGGCGCCTACGTGGGTGTGGAGACGTAACTGCACTGTTGACAAGCCCCTCCCGGCAGCACATTGTTCAAGCACCCATTTGTGAACTTGTTCCCCCAGCTAGCCCGCGTTTTAGCTTTTTTTTGTTTTCTTCATTGCAGTTAGAGTATTCTCTGCTTTTAGCCAGTCCCTCACACGTTTCTCGTTCACTCCAAACTTTCTTTCTGCTGCTTGATTACGGTTTTCAGCTGCATATTTCACCACTTGCAGCTTGTAATCTGCAGAATATGATTTTCTTTTCGGGGGTCTTTGTCCGTCTCGGTTGTCTTTCTAAGCCGGGTGTGGCGCTGTGAACATTCTCCACAGATGCCTAATGCCGCAGTGCCATCTTGGGGCATTGAAGTGTAACAACATATCCTGTGTAACACTGGCACACAAGCCTAGAGCGGCCTCTGGCGGTTGTCACTGTGAAAAAAACATGTATACTGTAAGTCGCTCTGGAGTACAAGTCGCAGGACCGGCCAAACCATGAAAAAAAAGCGACTTATAGTTCGTAAAATACAATAATTACTTTGCTTGTGACTACTCCAATAAGGGAAGGAAGCCTGGTATTGTATGGATGTTAGTAGTTAATTGTGGTATGTTTTGATTAGCTACATATTTGGAACAAAATATTAGAAACAGCTCATAGCTTTCTACACCACCGCAAATTACAACCCCCATACAGTAATAATAAACTCCCTTAAATACCTTGCTGACATATATTAGAGACTGCCTTATTGCTTTCCAGTTTTGAAAGGGCCCAGGATAATAGATTTTGGTACCGTTTCGAAATTTATTTTAGTCGATTTTTTTTTGCAGTGAATAATGCATGATTTGAATGACAGCTTGTGTACGTCATCTCATTTGCTTTTGCAGCTGTGTCCTATATACTTAACTCAAACATGCTTAGCAGTGTATGTGTATGTTCCGTGCAGGTACAAAGAGAACGAGAAGCTTCCAGAACACGTCAAGGAGAAGCTGCACTGTCTCTCCACCATTCTCGGACTGTTGGCCAACCCTGCGGCACGTCCTGCACGACAACCACATTAGCATTTAATAGCCTTCTTTAACCTCTTTTGTCTGCTTTTCTTGTAAATATCTGTGTTTCTCTCCTTTTTTTACATGTACAGATTATGAAAATATTTTATTTTTCTGAAGGGATCATTATTATTGTATAGCATCTTGGTTAGAAATGTTTCATGTGAACTTACTACCATTATGGAATGTGCCATTCATCAAACTGGGGGCCAATAAATGTCTGGAGAACTGCTAAACTTCTTGGACCTTCCATCCATCTTCCATACCGCTTATCCTCATTAGGGTCGCGGGTATGCTGGAGCCTATCCCAGCTGTCTTCGGGCGAGAGGCGGGGTACACCCTGGACTGGTCGCCAGCCAATCACAGGGCACTTATAGACAAACAACTATTCACACTCACATTCACACCTATGGACAATTTAGAGTCTCCAATTAACCTAACATGCATGTTTTTGGAATGTGGGAGGAAACCGGAGTACCCGGAGAAAACCCACGTACGAACTAGACACACGCAAACTCCACACAGAGACGCCCAACGGAGATTCGAACCTTCTGGCTCTCCTGTGTGGCCAACACGCTAACCACTTCTTGGAAATAAATGACAAGAAATCACACACTTCAAGCTTGTAGGCAGCAACACAACAAAACACATTTTCACTCATTTATTTCAGCCTCTGTTGGTTGACTGTTTGATTTAAAAAAAAAAAAAAAAGCTCTGTGGATTCCTTTTGAATGACAACAATGCATACCAAACAACGGCACTGTACGGTTGTAAGCTTAGGCGTATATACACGTACTGTACACGACACCCAAGGAGTAAACATTTTGGAGGTGGAAGCAGGCTGGGGTGCACAGATTCACCAGTTCGTCACGTTGAAACGTGACATTGTACACAACATAGGACACACGAGTGTCACATCGTTACGGGCGATTCCTTTCAGCCTGCTGCCAAATGGAGCTAAATCAAAGTGGATGCTGGTGAGATGGTCCCACTAATGAATGAAGAAGCAGGCTTTACAGCCCCCCTCCCCTCCCAAATAAGATTTGGCAGTTTTGCACTCATCTGTCCCTTTTAACACATTTGTTCTCCAGATTTTTTTTTCTAGTAAATATAGTTTGTTCACATGCCGACATTTATATAAAACATTTTTCTTCCAATAAAATCTCAGCAAAATAAGTCGCTCTTAGTAAACCAAAAATATATTTAAAAAAATCAAACTTCCCACACGAGGGGTGACTTTAATTCCTAATTATAATTGTATGTTGTTGAACGGATATAATACAACTTTCTGTTCATTAAAGTCACATCTATTTCATTCTAGTGAGTCTAGTTGAAGTCCATTACAGCAGCAGACAATTCCATTCAACTGCAGCTAGAGTGTTGTGTGTGGGAGGAACATCAAGTCCAGTCAATGATCATGTTAGTTTCTTAAATCGTTGGGTATTGTTAAAAAAAAAAGGAATAAATGATGGTCTTATGAACAAAAATAGAGTTGATCGGGTCAACGGGAGAGCAGTTAGTTAGCAGACAAGAAAACGACAAAAAAAATAAAAAATAAAGCGAACTGCTGAGAGTAATCTCATCATGGAATCTGCTAAGTGGGGAAACAGACGGAATGTGTCTTCCTGTTGGTCACGTGGAGGTTTTTCTTTTCAGCTGTTCAGAGTCAAAGTGATGGCACTCGCAAACAGCTTGTCTCTTCATTCAAACCAACCCCTACACTTTGTGCAGGAGGCAGTTGAACACACACGCACACACAGGGCTCAATCATACATTGCACGGCTTGTGGCATGTCTCACAAACACCTCCCCGTTGAAGAATGTGATTGCTCCCCATAACAACCTGGGCTGGATGGACCCATACTGCAGCAAATACAAATCAGGTTCACATTACAGTTAAAGTCTCATTAGACAACCAACAATACAAAAAGGCCATGAGAGAAAAGAAAGCTTTACACCCAATCACCATCATTTGCAAAAACTACAAAGGAAAAGATTCTGATTAGATATATTACCATTAACATCATAATTATTATGATTATTATTCATTGTTATTGTCATCGTTTTTCCTCATGGGGAGTCACTGGGAGGACGCCTTGGTGGCTATCGTGGACACACAGTGCTGTTGGAAGTTGGGTGACATCGGCGAGTTGCAGCCCAGTCTCTGACGCGGGCCCTTCAGTCCTGCCGCGTCCCCCTCCACGATCCACGGGCCGCCGCAGCAGCAGGCTGGTGCCGGCGTGGAGGCGGGCCCAGGGGCGCTCAAGTCGTGGGGGCTGTGACTCTGGAGGACGCCGCTGATGTGGTTGAGCAGGTCGTTGAAGAACTCGGGCACGCCCTCGTAACCTGGACGAGCAGGTAGGTGCTTTGTCACTCAATCAGCACGGTGTTTTTTTACAATTATCATATTTGTTTTAAGGCTGTAAAACCCCTCACAATACACTTTTCTCAGACAGGTATGAACATTTTCTCACATTTCTCTTGTTTAAACACCCTCAAAGTTCAAATTTCGTTTGAATTTTAATGATCAATCTACCAGGTTGGACACAATAAACTATTAAGTGGCTGACGTGTATTCACTCCTCTGACTGCGCCTCCTCCTACTCCTTGAACCGAAGATTTATTTAGCCGGTTAGCTTCGTCTTCTTCTTCTATTGTTTATTGGCGGTTAGCAAGCAGCTCACACACAGTGACCACAAGAGGAAACGGCACAAAGGAGATTGATTGACGATGGTCTACAGCCAATCAGGACGCAGAACACAATGGGTGGGTTCTCGCTCGGCCAATAAGGACTGTTGTGGCTCTATATTTAGTCGGCTATTGTCGACCGTGGGTTCCTAATGTGCTCGTACACGTAAACACAGAGGTATAGCCGCACGCGTCTTCAACATGAGTAAACAACACCCTCTACTGGTAGCAGTAGTAAATACAATAACAGACACATACAACAGAGCACTGATGGATGCTCTAATACCCCACAAGGACATACACCTTTATTTTTTTCCAGATGCTCTGCTTCCAACCTTACGTCCTCCGGCTCCCCCCGGTGGACGCACACTTGCTTAGCGAATTAAAGTGCTCATGACGCCAAATGTTCCTTAAATTGTGTATCCAAGGTTGTTTATGTAGTCTTCCTTTATGATTGTACTTTATTTATACGTGCTTCAGTGTGCGTGCTGTGCTGCTACCGCCACTTCGTTCCATCAAATCTAATGTTGCTGGGCTCATTTTCTTGGTGTTGCTTGAACCGCTACAAAACATAAACAGTAAAGAAGAAGACAGAGCATCTTCAGAGGACGTCCACTTACCAGGGAAGGCGTTGACGTCGATGACGGCATGTTGGCCCGTTTGGTTATTGATGATGACGTCGATGCCAAACAGGGACACGCCCAGCGCCTGTCGCAAGGATCTGGACACTTCCCGGATGACGTCGTCGCTTGGAGGCTGAGACACACCCTCTACGTTGTCCCTCTGAAAAGGACAAGCGCATAAACAACTTGAATGTCACTCAGAGAACAGCAGACTAAACTGCAGACAGACTGCTGCTGTATTTATTTCTTTTATTTAGGTGTCAAATAATGGCAGCTATGTTATGATACATGTTTGTGTATTACCGTAAATCTACAACATGAAGCAAAAGACAGAATACTGGCAATTAGACGAGAATATTATTAGAATGCAAGTAATTATTGTGTAGGTGAAGAGTGAAGTCGTGACAAATGTGGCAAGGGACGACCGTATTGCCTAATGGGCAAGAGTGGCATTCAAATGCTGTTTTCCAGGTCGGATATTTTAAAATTTCAGTTTTTTGGAATGCAACGACAGATCAGTATAGAAAACGCACGCATGCTTGCCACACTTGGGGACACACATGAATGGGCAAAGCGATGACATCTCTCCGATAGAATGCTGAATCACCCCTCTGCAAAGTTTTGCTGTACTTTTTGTGCAATCTTTCCAACAAAGAAACGAGCCAAACAACCTCATGCTTGGCAGAGGTAAAGTAAAGTAAAGTCTCATTGTAGCCGTTAAGGTCATACCGAGGTCAGGTCAGAGGACGACTCCGGCTTGGAGACGTTGTGGCTGTTGAAGAAAATGGCTTTCCTGTCTGAAAAGAGCACAATAAACAATAAATCCAATGCGATAATACGTTTTACTCACCCAGTTGAGCACTAGGTGGCGACAAAGCTGCTTGAAAAGAAAACCTACAGTACAGTTCAGTACAGTACTACTAATGTCATCATCCACCTGAACATGAACATCAATGTTAACCCAGGGATGTCCAAACTTTTTCCAGTGAGGACCGCATACAGAAAAAGTGATGCAGGGGCCACTTTGATACATTTGGTAAATTTGAGATGCTAAAACCAATTCAATGTAGATCAATACACACTGATTTCTTATTTTTTGGCATGTTGGTCACACTTAAATGTTTCAGATCAAACCAATTTAAATATTAGTCAATGACAACAAAACTGAACACAAAATGCACTGTTTTAAATGAAACATTTTATTATTAAGGAAGCAAAAAAAAAAAATCCAAACCTACATGGTCCTGTGTGAAGAAGTGATGTGCCCCCTAAACCTAATAACTGGTTGGGCCACCCTTAGCAGCAACAACTGCAATCAAGTGTTTGCAATAAATTGGAATGAGTCTCTTGCAGCGCACTCATCTTTGCAGAATTGTTGTCATTCAGCCACACTGGAGGGTTTTCCAGCCTTTTTTAGGTCATGCCACAGCATCTCAATAGGATTCGGGTCAGGACTTTGACTAGGCCACTCCAAAGTCTTCATTTTGTTTTGTTTCACCTATTCAGAGGTGGACTTGCTGGTGTGTTTTACATCATTGTCCTGCTGCAGAACCCAAGTTTGTTTCAGCTTGAGGTCACCAACAGATTCTCCTTCAGGATTTTTTGTCAGACAGCAGAATTCATGGTTCCATTTATCACAGCAAGTCTTCCAGGTCCTGAAGCAGCAAAACATCCCCAGACCATCACACTACCACCACCATATTTTACTGTTGGTATGATGTTCTTTATCTGAAATGCGGTGTTACTTTTACGCCAGATGTAATGGGACACACATCTTCCAAAAAGTTCAACTTTTGTCTCGTCAGACCACACAGTATTTCCCCAAATGCCTTGAAGATCATCAAGATGTTTTCTGGCAAAATTGAGACGAGCCTTAATGTTCTTTTTGTTCAGCAGTGGTTTTCGTCTTGGTCGTTTTTTCCCAGCGTCTTTCTTATGGTGGAGTCATGAACACTGACCTTAACTGAGGCAAGTGAGGCCTGCAGTTCTTTGGATGTTGTTGTGGGGTCTTTTGTGACCTCTTTGATGAGTCGACGCTGCACTCTTGGGAAATTTTTGGTTGGCCGCCCACTCTTGGGAAGGTTCACCACTGTTCCATGTTTTCACCATTTGTGGATAATGGCTCTCACTGTGGTTTGCTGGAGTCCCAAAGCTTTAGAAAGGGCTTTATATCCTTTTCAGGGCCATGTAGATTTGGATTTTTTCCTCCTTTAATAATAAGTTTAAACTAAAAACTGCATTTTGTGTTCAGTCGTGTTGTCATTGACTAATATTTAAATTAGTTTGATGATCTGAAACATTTAAGTGTGACAAAATCACACTAATCAGGAAAGGGAGCAAACACTTTTTCACACCACTGTATGCTAAGCTATCTGAACAAAACATTTTATGTGGGTGAAAAAGCGAATTAGTGTCATAAAATTAATACTTAATTCATACTAGGTTAATTTAATTTTTAGAATGTGCAAAAGACCAATAAAAAATGAGCTGCAGGCTAAAAATGGCTGCTGGGTCCCACGGTAAGGCCATTAAAAAGGCCAGTATGTTCATCTTGCTTCACTGCGTTCTTTTATAGAAAGTTCTTTTACTCACACTTACACAACATCATCCGACATGAATAGAGACAAACGCTTATCAATTCAGTAGCGAGGCGCAAGGCACTCCTGCAGAAAAAGGGTATAAAGCAAGAAATGTGGCTGCGTGCTTTGAATGGGGAAAAAGTTACACCATCTGGTGGACAAATATGAAAAAAAAATGTTATACTAGTAGTGTGAAAGCTTAAGAATGTATTATCTTAAGTTAACATAAACATTTTCAATACTTTTCAATAAGACTTTCTTTGTCGTGAGGAGCAAATGTGTGTTTTTTGTGTAGCTTTGCTATTTTAGCCCAATTTAAGGGAGAAAAGACAAAATAAAAATATCATCTGGCAACCTAAATTCAGTCATGAAATGAAAAAACTGAATGGCACAAAAATGTGAACTGAACTCACTGACTGCGAGATGTTCAGCACACTATGTGGTGGTCACATGATTGGCAGACACATACTATAGAAGACCTTTGGGGACAGGTCATCTTTTGAGGGGTTTGGCAATTAGCATTATCAGTATTATCGCTTCCAAATTGCAAAAATAAGGTTCAAGCAGCAGAGCAGGTGTAATGCTGCTCCATGTTGGCTTTATGCTTTATGTGTTACGAGCTCTATTGGACCAAACAGAACATTCCAGTCCCAGGGCACCAAAGTGTCCTCTCTGCACTGTTTGCAGGGAATGGAATGGGGCGGGGGGGGGCCTAACTGTATCCACAGTGTTTATATGCCTCTAGGTTGCTTTCAACATGTTGGACAATTTGTACCCACGGAACAAAAGTCAATTGCTCTTACAAGCCTTAAAAAGGGTGAGCAGGTCCAATCCGAGGGACTATAAAGACATTTTATGAGCTCTTTTATTGGCATCATTCAGAGTGGGACCGCCTTGCTCGCTCGCTCGCTCGCTTACCTGCGGGTCCGGCAGGGAAGTTCTTGAGCGAGGGTCTCTCCACCACCGTGTAGGAGTCGCCCACCACAAACACCTTGTAGAGTACTGCGTTGTGGTTGATAAAGCTCTGGATGACACAGGGCGGCTTTACGTCCTTTAGGTCCTCCTCGCTGAAGATAATGGCCATCTGGGGGGCAGGAGGTCAGAAAGACTGCGAATTGATTTCAGATAATGTGGACAAAACATACTGAGACTCGCTCTTACATCAATCATCAATCAGGGCTTGACTAGGTAACCTACATCTACGGCGTTGTGCTGCGATAAATTGTGCACATTTTGGAGAGGTCTTTTATTGTGGCCAGCATACAGCACACCTGTGCAATAATTGCACTGTCTAATCAGCATCTTGATATGACACATCTGTGAGGTGGCAAAAAAGCAAAAAAAGAAGTGCTCACCAACAGACTTTGACTGATTTGTGAACAATATTTGTGAGATACACGCCTTTTGTGCACGTATCACAATTCCTACTCAAGGTCATTCAAAGTGCTCTACAGAAAGGAAGGGCAACAACATTTCATAAAATCGTCGCATAAAGTTCCATAAATCAGCCCATAAAACCCAAAAAAAAAAAAAGTTTAAAAATGAAGACTGCTGATGAAATACTTTCAGGTGTCACATGCACCGTTGAATAGAAGTGTTTTCAGCTGGGATTTGAACATTGCCAAAGTCGAGGATTGTCGCACATCTTCTGGAAGATTGTTCCAGATTTTGGCAGCATAAGACTGAAACGCAGCCTCACCGCGTTTAGTCGCGACTCTGGGCCCCCGTAGGAGACCCCTCACTGAGCTTCTCAGAGCTGGAGATGGTTTATGCAGCTCTAACATGTCAGAGATGGCACAAGACCATGACAAGACTTGTACACAAGCAGAGCTGTTTTCAAATCTATTCTCTGAGCACCAGGAAGCCAGTGCAGAGACCCGAGTACTGGATTAATACGGTCATATTTCATGACGCATAGAAAAAGTTTTACATCTTTGAGTGTAGCTCAGGGGAGGGCAAACTTTTTGGACTCACGGGCCGCATTGAGTTAACAAAATTGGCCTGGGGGCCAGACTACATATTTGATAGTTGCACTCTATTTTACGCTTAATTCTAACAGTCCAGCTGGAATTATAGTGTCATACAATCTGCTACTGTATATGTATGTGTTTGTGTCCCTTTTTTCAGGAGCACTTTAAATATCACACCATATCAAAAAACAAAATGGAATTTTACTGAATAAGACACCCAGAATGTACATAATAAATAAATAATAAAGGATCTGATATACAATATGAACTATGAACGCTAAGACATTGACTACTAAAGAGTGTGAATGTCCCTCCTTTTTTTTTTAAACTTCCCAGACAGTGCAGTGGGTAGGTTATGTTTTATGGCACAATTTTTTTTTTTTGTGGGCCGCATGTGGCCCCCGGAGACGTAGTTTGCTCACTCCTGGTCTAGCTCATGAAAGACGTAAGCAAAAACAAGTGTTAGGTTTATATTTTTGTTGTTCATTCATCACTTTAGGGAAGGTCCTTTTTGTTCCCCAGTGTACTAAGTAAGGTCCATAAAGGCCTGCCTGGATGAGTTTGGTGTAAAAGAAGCAGAGAATGTGAACCAGGACTTCTCTCAGGTGCAACACCAATGCTCAGAAATGGATTCAAAGTCCCACAAACATACTGTAGCTGTTCTAGCAGCAAAGACATCCACATTTTCACTTCCTGTAGCTGTATTGACAAGGTACCTTTGTCCAAAGTTATGGTGTCATCTAGTTTGGTTGTTTGCACTGGAGTTAAGAGACAATCCAGTGGCAGGACAAGTGTTGCTGCTTTGTTAGTGCAAAGAGTGAAGAGGGCGGTGCTGTGTGACCTCTTACCTCATGGGAGTTGGTTCCATGAGCCACTCGAGTTTTGCAAACTGAGAATGAAGACAAGGCCGGGAAATACGTCAAATCATGACAACATAGTACTAGGAACATGTATTTTATTCTGTAGGGGTGTCAGTGGGCTGAAAAAAAAAAAGACTTACTGAAGGGGAATGTGAGCCCGTGTTTCCTGATCTGCTCCAGCACATCCGGGCTGCACTCGGTGTTGAGTACCATGAACGGAGGAGAGCAAATCCTCTCGTCTAAGCAAACGACAAGGAAAAGAGCAAAGAAAAACACTGTGAGCTATTAAAAGCAGTCAATTAAGTGGGGCCTGGTTCTTTCGATGTGAGACCCACCATCAGTGAGACCACTTTACTTAAGGCTGTCAAATAAAGACTATATTTAATAATAGATTACAAATTAACTCAATTATCACTCAATTACATTTATATATTTATGTGTGATCAGTTTTAAATTAAATTCAAATTCAAATCAAGCATAAACATAATACACATATAACAATATATAGTAGTACTATTATTTGTCTCTTAGTGATTGCTCTGAACTAAACAATAGGCTGGATTTACAGGTATTTAGGACAGTAGTGTAATTTTCAAACGCAGTACAGTAAGAATGGTGAAACTAAGCAATACCACACCTTTATTTGACACAATTCAATTGGACCATTTTGGACCATATTTTGTACAGTGCAGTCAGTGCAGCGCTTTATTGCGAAGGTCGGAATAATGTTGTTTGTCTTGGTGCTCTTGACAGCTGTACTTCGGGGTGTCCAAGAATGCACCCCGAGGTGGTGCTGTGGAGAAT
The DNA here is from genome assembly GCF_027744805.1 of Dunckerocampus dactyliophorus. NCBI lineage: Eukaryota > Metazoa > Chordata > Actinopteri > Syngnathiformes > Syngnathidae > Dunckerocampus > Dunckerocampus dactyliophorus. Next base: position 12,097,685 of record NC_072831.1, read on the forward strand.
TAGATACAGCGAGCGGAGAGAGCCGCTTGCGAGTTGGAGATGTTTATATGATGTTGGAATGGCATTGCTGTTGATGTGTTATAAAAGAGCGTTAGACTCTTTGTGCCTCTGTGTGCTACACTTGCCTCCCTCCGTCCACCATCACAGCAGATAGGTGTGGCTTGGCACAATGCGCATGCATTAATTATGCAAAATGTTCTTTTTTTAAAAAATGTAATTAATTAAATTGATTAGTTGCCACTGTTAACGTGCCCTAATTTCAATTACACTAAGTCCCCAACTAACGAACACAATTGGTTCCAGACGACCGTTCTTATGTTGAATTGTTCTTAAGTAGGGGAAAAGGTAATATTACCAATGATATAGGTACTACATGTACGTGTATACATATACAGTATATGTGTATGTATGTAAATATGAGTTTGGATGCAGTAGTAATATTAAACGAGGATAATTAATGAAAAAAAAATAATAAAAGTGATATAATAATACGTAATGATAAATGTTATTCACCTTTGAAGAGGAGTGGTCGAACATACGTCGTTGGTAGTGGTGGAGGAGATATTGAAAAAAAGGACAAGTCGTCGTCGTTAGACTCTTCTAAAAGAGGTAGTGTTCTATGGGTGGTGTAGAATTAAGCAGGCCTATTAACTCTTCATAAACTTTAATCACACGCTCTGTCCGGGTTGTATAATTTAGCTTTCCATTTAGCTTTACACTGTATCTCCCCAGCGTCTAACTCTTCCTCTGTTGGTCTCATTAGCTCTAACGCTGCCTCTGTTGGTCCCATTAGCAGTGTCACAGTGCCCTCTACTGGTCAAGCATGTACAGTAGCAGTATAAATACTGATTGAAGGACTGACTACAAGGCAAAATAAAATAAAATATAGACCAGTCAGCTTGTGCTCGTATCTGCGAGTGTTCGCTAGTCGGATATTCGTAAGTTGGGGACCTAGTGTATTTGAAAATAAAATTGTATACTGGTACTGTTTTGTTGTACTTTTGAATCATCTTTATGCCTTCATTTCAAATTCACATGATTACTAGACGGAGATATGTGATGATCCACGCACACAGGAAGTTGTGACACAGAGAAAGCAGCAAGCAGGAGTCCGTGGACACATGACTTAGCTTGACGTGTGATGGCTGATCTTACGAAGCCGTAACAGGTGCAAACTCTACATGACCTAAAATGTGATGAAACCTAACCCAGACCACAAAAACTACACAGTCTGTGCGTCACATTTGTGTTGTGGCTTCTTTAATTTCCGTAATTTCCGCATGTGAAGTGAGTTCACATCAGTTCCACTCATCAATGTTTCGTTTGTGTAAACCAGTGTTCCCCAATTTTTTCAATTGAAAATGGACCCAAATTGTCCTAAAATATAAAATGCATTGCCATAACATCGACATAGAGTGTACATAAACTACAGTAAATGCTCAAATTATAGATGGGGCGTTTCTTTACCTAAACCTCAGAGAGGAAAGTGAGTTAATTGGAAGCAGGTGATTAAATGGAGGGAGGATGTTATTTTAGAAATGTTAGAACAGTTTCATTTTTTTAATAATGATTTAGAGTGCATGAGAAAGTGGAAAAGAACACGTAGTAACGAGCAAACCGCACAGCCAACATTAATACCACTGAGGAGTTCACAGTAAACAACAGTAGGGCTGCTGCTGAGCAGTCAAACAAACATTTTAAAGCGCATGCAGAGGTAAATAAAGCTGCTGGATGCTGACCACTTATGATGAAATGATTTCTACTTATGATGAAACGCCACCGCTGCTGTCTTTTGGAATTCATTTACATGTCAGGAAGTTGCTTACAGCCACAGGTGGAGATGAGACAACTGTAGATTACTTTTGTAGCCCTCACACCCGGTGAATATGAGAGACTTGTGGTAATAATTAGGAAAACAGAGGACAATGAATTTCCTACAATAAAGATTCAAATCAAACATCTGCCAAGAAATGGAGAAACTAATAAAACAGATTCCAGTAATCCCTCATTTAGCGTGGTTAACTGGTTCCAGACCCAACCACGATAAGTGAATTTCCACAAAGTAAGATTCCTTATTTATAAATCAAATATTTTCATAGGTAGAGCATAGAAAACCTGGTTATGATCTTCTAAATATGATTTTTAATGCTATTAGAGCCCTCTAGACATGAAACACCCCTACAGTCACCTTTACATTAGTATTAATCAAAATTGTAGACATAACAGAAACTAATCAATTTAAGACATAAATCAGACTTGTGTAGTGCTTGTGTATGTTAATGTGTTCCGGACGTGAGGCTGGGGGTTCAGAGTTGACTTTTAGCTTGAAATAGATTATGACCGCAACGGTAGCCCGTGTTATTATTATGATTACTAAGTTATTATAATTATTATTATTGCCTATTGTGAGATAAGTCAAACCTGCAATAAAACCCTGTTGTTCTGGCGATCAATTCTGATGCTTGTATGTCTCACCGAATATCACAGTAACATTACCGACACCGGGTGACCAGTGTAGAATACTTCATACTGCAGCATCACGTTCTTGAATGCATCTTCTGAATGCCTTAGATTTGTATTTTAACTAATTTAGCTATTTTTATGCTTGGAAATGCGTAATTTAGCTAAAAAAAAAAGTATTTGCTTAAATATGCATATTTTAAAATTAGTAATAGGCTGTCTTCAACCACAAAACAGCATGATTTATAAATTTGTATATTTTTGAAAAACCGTGAGTGAATCCGCAAAATCCGAACCGCGATTTGGTGATGGATGACTGTACATCATTTCAATCTCTAAATTTAGAAAACACTTTTAGCCTGAAAAATCAGTAGGGCGATACAGTCCAATTCCAGTCCTGTTGCCAAATAGCACGCAGAAAAATTCCCCAGTGCACCCAAATCAAAAGCATTCTTCCTCATTGCAAAGTGACATGACATTGCCGTCGATTCTGTGTCATCTTGCTAAATAACCAAGCGACACAATAGAAACACGCTGACTTTCATGAGGCGTGGGCCTCCAGTGTGGTGTGGGGGCGCTCCCTCCGACTAGTGCTGAAGTCAGGACAACATCACATCACAGCGCTGGACTGTGGCGGAGCCCCACAACAGTTGGGACAAAGAGTTGTTTGTTTTCTATTAAGCAACAAACAAATACTACAGAAAGCCGTAATCAAATCCTTTAGTCCATGAGGCAAAGACAGTTAATGTAGTATATGGCAGTGAAGTCAGATTTGTCTCTTCCCGTGTTGCCTCTACAGGCAGGAAGCCTGCAAGGTCACCGATCACTCATCTCCATCCGTCTCGTCATTGTCAGTGTGTTATTCCACCAGGACGCTAATAGCAACGTAATGTCTTTTCAGGTCAAAAATGCCCCTTTTTACACCACTGAGCTATCTTTCACTACTGCCAAACAAAAAGCATCAAAAGACATGAACGCAAAACATCACAAGCAACAATGAAAGGATTTATATTAAATAGCGCTTTTAATTGTGCGATAACGTGTTTGTTCTGGAGGACTTTGAGGGGTGAAGTAAAGGAGTTGGAGGTGCAATGGGGGGGGGAATCAATCTGGTTCTGTCTAAACACTGCACGCTCGCGTCAGACCAAGTGGAGCCGAACACAAGGTTTACAGGACTTCATGATGGCATTGTTTTGAAAGGAAGCTGTCCACTCACTATGCAGTATTTGTGTTTTTATGATAAATAAAGGAATACCTGAACATTCAAAAGGTCTACAAAGTCTAATGCGTGACACCATGAAAGAGTCCCACACTAAATTATATCAAAGCAGCTGCAGACTCATGCATGAATGGCCGTAAATGCACACCAAAAATTGTTTGCAAACCGCCAATAAAAGACAAAAGAAGAAAAGTCCAGTATGTCCTAATGGAATATATTAGTGCCATGCGGGTCATGAGAAGACACAATACTTACCCATTAGTGGACCACTGGGAGCCACAATGATTGGAGGTGAGTAACAATTGTGATGCAGAAGAGACTGATGTCCATGATCGTTATTGCTACATGTTACCAAAAATACAATGCTTTATTGATTTTACGTTGTACGCCAGTTCACTTTTATACTTCAATGGGAGACAAAGGGACTTGTATGCAGCAAGTTCCCCAGCTGCCTAGAGGGCGCCAACATTCGAACGTACTACAAGCATTATATCATGCCTCTCCCTGCTTTGAGTTTGTAATCTGCACCCGATGTAACATGTGCACTAGCTAAGTTTAGCTACTCATGTTACCCATCAATGACACTTTATGCCAATTTTTAAGACGTTTTATTTGTAATTGTGAAAAATATTGATTTTTTTTTTTTGGTACAATCCATTCTCTTAAACCGCTATTGGTAACATATGCTAGCCGGTGGTGGTGTTCTTACATTCTTTGGTTGAAAAAAAAAAAAAAAAAAAGTAATCTTGAGCCAGGAGCACACAGCCCTTTTAAGTGCATTAAAATAATGAGATGCATGCATCCATTTTTAGGCCCTTGCTAGAAAATTATACCAAGGTATATTTATTTAATAATAAAAAACAGCGGTAACTGATTTACTTTTTTGACATGCACATCATGTCAAATCATACCTCTCTGTTATCACGGCAGACGGAAGAATTTTGTAGTGTCCCCATTGAGTCTCACAGAGGCTGACGCTGTTTAATATGTTTATTCTGACCTGAACACATCAACAGCAGTGCAATTCCAACACCATGTATGTATCTCCAACTCACAAACACGTCTGTAGTCCTCCTTGGAACGTCACTTGCTCATTTTCACTAGGCTATCACGAGATGCATTCAGGGACACTCCGAAAATCACAATAATGTCTTTATTATGCGTGTATGTGTGGTCTAAATAAACAGAAAGGCAAAGAAAAACAATAAGTGAATAATCTTATCACTCACTAATGTAACTCTTACTGCGGAAGTACAAATTGATGCATTTAAATATGCTTGGAAATCCCAGAAAATACATCTACACTCAAAACGTACTTGCAAATGGTGATTAATCATGATTAATTTGAAAATGGTGATTCACCAGTCAAGGAAGAGGCTGTGTTTGACTTTAGAGGTTCCACTGTATCATGTTTACTGCAGCGTAGAGCCTTGAATTAGGCCTTGAGCGATCCACCAACATGCACACATGACAGGCACCTCATCTGTAAAAACTAAATCATCCATCCAGGTTTCACGTAAATGAAGACGAAGCATGGGAATTTCTTCGCAGGCCAGTTTTCTGTCTCGATGTTTTGAGGTGTTGTTGAAAAGAAGGACATAGAGGTCCATGTTTTACATGGAGCACGGGACGTGTGTGTGTGTGTGTGTGTGTGTGTGTGCATGCTGCTGTTTAGGTGCAACGCCGGGCTCTCCTGTTGCTATTTAGAGCTTGTTTCCTAGAAACAACAGTATTCTCCCGTATGGGCAGCAGCATTTGCCATATTTTAAAAGTGAACTCCAAACATGGCAATGCATTGAGATCCACTTTTATCTGTAAAAGGGTTTATCCTCTAATTAGATTCATGAATCATTTTGGGAATCTCTGGATTGTTTAAGAGCGTATACTCCCCATAAAGGATTAGGCACAAAAGCATGCTGACATGTGGCTATGTGCTCCCTCACTTTGCTTGAAAAAGAGTGTCCACACTACCCAAGTGTTTGTCTTTCTCATGCTGCAACTATGATTAAATATTAATCCCTTGCATAAACAGGACAATAGCAATGTTGGGCCTCGCCAAGGCATGGATTAAACGCAAAACGTCCAGGAACCTCAAGGCAATCTGTCTTTATGAACAAATCCAAGTGTTTCATTCCAAGAACTTTTACAGACGGGTTGACATGAAAACAGTGTCTGTTTGTCAGCTATGAAAATGCAAGTATTCAAAAGGAAACTGTAACAAGTTGCACTTTAGGAAACAGAAATCCCAAGTGACATTGGTCCATTAGTGCTAATGTTTGCTAACTTTTGCCGACTAATTCCTGAGCTTACATTCGGTTTATCTTTTCAGCCATTTAACACTGAACTGATAAGTAATATACTAAAATAAAAGCGCCATTTTCCAGAGAAAACGCCTCAAGTGCTTCCTTCTATTGAATACTATTCTGAGTCATGCAAAATAAAGCACGGCTGACTCTCTGGCCTTTTCCAAGCAGTTTACACCAGCAGTTTGAGCTGCTTCAGGACTCTGTGCTGCCTGCTGATAAGGACGAGGAAGTGGCTAAGAAAGCAAGGTAACCTTTCCACACCAATCCTCAATTTGACTCGGACTTTAACAGTTTCATGGCACTCTTCTTTTTTTAAAAAAAAAAAAAAAAAATGTTGACAGTGGGAGCAAAACACAATTTGCCGTCACATGCTGTTTTTTTCCTGGTGGTCTGATGGTGTGGTGGGGGATTATAAAGTCTTTCTTTTTCTGTGTTTGTGTCTAAAGCAAGCACAGTTGTCAAGGAGTTTGGCATGCAGGACCAGCACCAATAACACTGATTGAAGCCCAGTGGTGGTTAAAAAAAAGAAAAAAAAAGAAAGAAAGAAGAATCATCTTGCTCTTGAAACCAAGTACACAGAGCAGGACAGTGATTCAGCTTTGACTTGCCGTTACATAACAGCGATCGTGTGTGTTTGGAGAAAAAGACATCTTCTTGGGTTTCTATTTTAAGAACCTACTGAAATGTTGAGACATCTGTGATCATCACATCGCAGGCACCCCATACACTCATGGATGCTCAATTTTATTAAAGGGCTGCTTGCCATGTTTGGTATGACAGGAAATGTGCATGAGTCACAGGTGTGTATACAATGTGAGTGGGTAGAGAATGTGCCTGTGTCGTCACTGCCTCCAGTCCAATTCCCGCTGATGACTTGATAGGACGCGATAAGAGGAGGGAAGGAGGGGGGCATGTTCTGATCTGCCCGTGACAAACATTCAAGGCCGCCTCTAGCAGTATGAAATCGAAAGATGCATTTGTCGTCCTGAGGAGGAGGACAGGAGTTATGATGTGAGCCTGGAGCCCCGCACGCAAGGATTAAACATCTGCTCGGAAATGACCAGGACATAATTTCAAGTGAACGCTGACACTGTGGTCATATGTTAGCTGGGTGTCAATTGTGGATAGGGAGAGCAAAGACAGGGATCCTGCAATTACCATACAACACCAGCCTCTTCATAGTGACTGCGGAGAAAAAGAGTGATCACTCCCTTTATCATGAGCAACTTCTGCTGTTCAGCAAAGAGAAGCAGAGACATTTTTGGTGTTCATTTGGATTAGACATCACCATAATAATCTACTACTTCATTCATTAATTGTTCCAAAAGATGCAAAACTGATTGTTGATTAATTGTATATTGAAGCTGTCGAGGCCAAACGGAGTGCACTGCTTGGCTGTATCTAGCAGAGGTGCTGTTGAGTCAGTCTCAACTAGAGTGGATCCCGGCATAATCGCGATTCATCTCACTCAACCTAAATTGGTAATTATTTATAAATACACGATGATAAAGCATAAAAGAAACAGCATAATAGTACAGGATACATGTACGGCGTAACGACAGTAAGTGTGAGAGGCATACAGTATTTAGGGCTTAAACCGGGATGCTGCATTTAGCTTAACTTCCCTTGCTGTGTGCCACTGCGTGGCAATTGAAGACAGAAGGGGAGAGTTATTGTAGCTGAATGTAATCTAATACAATTTTCACTTTTACTGGAAACGTTGATACAAAATTAGGGGAGAACGTTATAGTCAAGCTAGCAGGAGGGTGAGAAGGGGGAAGAACGAGCCAGCGTGGCGTATGGTGGCATCTCGATGCGACGTCATAGTCCAGGCTTTATTTGAGTGTCAAAATTGACAATTTTATGGGTGCCTCAATTACTTGCTTTTACTTGCCATTTGTGGGGCCGACTGTACTTTTGCAGCCTGAAGAAACACAACATCAGTTAAAGCCTACACACTGACACTGACACAGATCTCCCTCTATCAGCACTAATCTGCTCAACACAACATCGCTATGAAAAACAGGAGTTCAGAACGTGACAGAGAAATTCTACAATCATTGAATTCCAAGTCGACACACTGATGGAAAGCAAGCGGTGAGTCAGGCTAAGCAGGTTAGCACACAGGAAACCAAGGTGAAGTTAGCACATCAGTATCTATGCATTATTTCAACTTTGTATACACTTACTGGACTGACTCTCTAAACCGCGCTCGTTCTGACATGCTCATATTTGTCAATGTACAATGCATGCATGCGTTTAGTGAAGCCTCAAGCGCAAATGTCTATCAGCCCTTCTGTTCCGTTTTGGTTTTCTTTTGCCACAAAGCACTGAATATTTTCATGTTTAAAAACCGAAAATATTCTTGAAATAAAATGAGTACATTTATAATTATAATTGAAACAATGTTTAGTAAAACTGTTCCATTATGGGGGAAAATCATTATTTTTTGTGGGGTGTTCTGAACTCCTGTTTCAATGCCAATTGTATTGAGCAGACTAATGCTGCCCAGAGGAGTTGCCATAGCGCAAATACCAGATTCTCATAGCTGATTTGATATTCTCCTTCTATAGAATGCAAACTAGTTGAGGGGCTTCAAGACATGACTAATCAACAATCAATACAATCGAAAAATTCCTCAAGCGGGATAGAAAATGGATGGATGGATTGATGGATGGATGGATGGATGGAATTTCCGGACTACAGAACGCACCTGTCCATAAGCCGCAGGTGTCCGCGTCGTAACATGGGATATTTAGTGCACAGAAAGATGTTACACAGAAAGATTTTTTACACTTTTAATGAAATAAATGCTTTTCCCCACAAAAGTGTGCGTAACACGGCTAGTGAAACAGTAGCTCACCAGAAAAGTTGCTGTCTTCGCCGTCGTTATCCTCCTCCTTCTGCACTAATACCACTAAAGTCGCCTTCTTCAGTCCCTCACCAACACCCCGCCAGTCTCTCTCCCTCTTCCGTTGTCGCTCCCAGCGCCACCCCCGCCCCGATGCAAATCAGCCCCTGGGCCTCTGCTGTCCTCCCCAGCACGCAGCCGTGCACTCGAAATCCGCCGGCAACAGTGGACCTCCCCACTCTGCTCCATGCTGCCAAGATCCACCGGCAGACATGACCAAAAGCCGCAGCATCAATCTCCTGCAACCTGAAAGCCGCATCACATGCACCTTTCCACGCGTTCTCCATGATGAGGGCGCACGCACGAAGTGCAAAATGGCTGCTCCGAAGCGCACGAGATGTCACGAAAACAGAACGCGACCACAAATTAGCCACATCACTGTATAAGCCGCAGAGTTGAAAATGTGAGACAAAAGTCACACCGGATATTTCAATAATAATAATTCTTAAGCCAATAATACATTCACAGGTTATTTTAAACCGGACTGAAAGAATAAGAAACAAATTAATTGCCGGTAATTGTTGATCAAGATATGCATATCTAACTTATCGTTTACTGACTTTATCTGGAGTCCACATTTCAGGTTTGCTTCGTTGGCATCTCCCTCACCTTGCATACAGCTTTCTATCCTGTGGATTAGCTGGTAAGACTTGCAACGGTCCAGTAGAGTCCTGATAGCAGGAAGGGGGTCCAAGATGATGGTCTCAGGGTGGGCATCAATGTAGTCCTGAAGAACAAACATACGTTTCAATTTTTGGGGGTTGGATTAGGAGGTCAAGAGTCCTCTGTTGCACACATTGCTTCAGCAAGTCAGATTGACTTAGCAGCAGCCCAACCAAACTGCTAGTTCAAATGTTGATATTGAGGGATTACAGTGGAAGTTGTTTAGCTGCAACTCCATATTTTCTTTTATTTTCACTTCCTGTAGGTGTAATGGCAAAGTGTCTTCACACATTTTGCTATACAGCAGAGTCAGTGTAGAACAATTGCTAACACTTTTATTGGCTGCAGCCTTGTGACAATATTAACAACTCAAATGTTAACCACCAACATTCCGTTGAAGGGTCACTCCACAGAGCATGAGATATATGCCAGCAGGTCTGCGCTGATTACATCACCACATCCCTGCTTGGCCGACTGTTGGGCCAGCGTGAGGTTGACTGTTTTACATAACAGCGCTGCGTCCCAGAGCCGCCTCCCTCGACACTGCTTCCATTTCGGCTCGGTGGATTTCGACGCCAACCTTCCCCGCAGTTTCTTTTCTGACACACAAACGCTGTCAGCTGGAGCTGGCTGGCGTGTGCATGAACAAACAGGCTGCCTCTTCACATCACAGCGCTTTAATAAGAGTGCAGTGCCGCTGTCACACATGCATTCGCCTGAAATTAAACACACACCGAGCACACGCATGAAAAGAAAAGGTCGTTTGTCAATGCGGACAAATGTCGTTGCATCGATGTAAAGAATCCATCTTTAGAATTTGCCCAATGCTGATCAAAGCCGATTATGTAAGACAAACATGCAACTGCCAAAAATAAAGCCATGCTAATCTCCCAGGGCCCGATTGTTCAAAATTTGGGTTATTTATTTAACCACTGGTTAAGTAGACTTAACCAACCGTTAACATTAACGGCACTGTTATCTTGTTGTCCAAAACTCGGTTAAATTTAACCGGCTGTTAACTTGACGTTAAAAGGTAACACATGTAACGACCACCGCTAACTTTTTAACAGGTGGTTGACTCTCAAGATGGAGTAGCTGGCTAACGCTGCCTTCATGATGCCATACTGTCATGTCTCCTAACGTGCATTGCTGATGTGTGGTTTATGAATTACTTCACACTTTACTGTACATTGCAGCTTTTCAGCACATGACAAATTATTCATATTTGCAAGACAGAAAAACATGCTTTTAACTGCTTCGATTTTAAAGGAAACCATTTTTATTGAAGCGTGTTAAGCTTGCAAATTCTACCTTAGTCATGTTTAAGAACAACTATTTTGATGGAATAATTGTACAATAGAGTTATTTGAGGCTTTATCAGCATCACAAGATTATATTTTTATGAACTTGTAATTTGAGGCGATAGTTACATTATTTTTAAAGCTTACCAGAGGAATTGTAAGTATGGTGTGTCTGATGGTGTACGTAGTCTTGCCTTTGCAATGTATTGAAAGCTGTGTTCTGTAATTGTGTAACAATAACAAATAAAACATACATTTGATAAATATTGCTCATGTGTCGTTTATACATGAATAGCTATTATACGTATTATCATCTTGGCACCAATATTAGGTTGAACCCTAAGACTCTTACTTTGAAGGCGAGCCAACTTTGTGTATTTTTCCAAACTATAACAGTTTGTGCAGACCAAAACATTTTTAACCAAAAACATTTTGATTTAATTGTGTCATAAATTGCTCGCTTGTTTTAATTCGTAAAACACTTAACTTTATTTGTTGCAGAATACAATTTGAACATTTTTAAGTTAAGCGCGTCTGAGCTCTTACTTTGAAGGCTGGTTAAGTAGTTCCGGTATCCGTAGTTCCGGTATCCTATTTCTTCACGTTCTCGCTTTCCATTAATGAAGAAAGTGAGACAGAATAGTGTCACGTACTTATGGTGGGTCAATACCAGCACCAAAACGCAAACAAAGGCGTTGTGTGAAATCCCATGGCGCCTTAGTAGATGGTTGGAGAGATTTGTCGTGTTGCCGTGGTATTTTACTTGACATTTACATATCCTATGAACAGTGAGTGACTTATTTAGAACATCTCCCTCTTTGCAAAAGCAAAAGCGTTTCCACACACAGGACCGCAATGGTGGCTTAATTATTTGTCGCTCGCCGGCTTTCCTCTGCCATCCGCCATGCTAGGTTTTGTTGTCTGCTGGCGCATGGTGATGATGGGCAAACTCTCGTAGTGCAGATTTAGTCAGAGGAATAAATCTATGGCTGAGGTCACTTACACTGACCGCCACCATCAGTGTGTGTTACCATCATCAGCTGCCGGCCACAAACAGAATAGAAAAAAAGAAAAAGTTGTTTACGGTCACAACAGCAACACGGCATCACTAATGACACTTGTGATCATGTAAATATTTACATGATCTACCTGCTCATGTTTGCAGCCACCTCCAATCATAAACCTCCTGGTTCCCTACAAGTAAACACAGGGGGCATTTTGATTGATATTCTCTCAGTGTTTCCCATACGTTCATGTATTTATGGCGGCCTACCACACATACACTTGAACCACAAATTGATTTAGTGCTACTTGTTAGGTGGTGGTATGCATGGTAACGCCACTCTGTATTCCCATGTGGTATGCATTAAAAGTAAAAGACAAGAAGCGTTTCTTGCGTCATGCATTTACTCGGTAATCAAATACAATGGAACCTCGGTTTTCATGATTAACCTGTTCCAAAGGGTCCATCTAATACAACAATGAAGGAAACAATGTAATCCAGTCCAGACACTCAGAACTGTTAACACAAAGAACAATTATAGCTTTAGGTGCAGGAAACAATTTCAAATGCATATTAATGGTGAATAAATTAACATTTAATGTCACTTTCACCTTGATTCAAGACATTTTCCGCCTTCCTTATCAAAATCTGCAATTTATGTGGCTACATCGTGGGTTATTTTGCAACCATGATCAATAAAAAAGCAGAGACTAAACGTAACTGTTCTAGAACTACAGAGTCGACCGGTAATGACGTCACAGATGGCTGATGAAGCTGGGGGACAATGACTTCCAGGTAGGGGCTGACAGCAGTGAACAGGCACATTTTGTAATAAAGACACGTTACGAACACAGTTAACTCAAGCAATGTATTAACAACACGACAAGAGTGGAATCAACGAGTGGAATTCTTTGTTTGGGTACTCAAGTCTGCAGAATGATATGGCGGCAAACGGACTAGTTTGTGTAACATTCCCATTTGAGTTTGCCAACTGAATGAGCCTTACAGGATGCCATAGGCTTGTGTAAGCCAAGTCTCGCAAGATTAGGTTTCGGATGTGTGATCCAAGATGGCTGAATAAACAAGCAATTGTGTGAGTAGTCCATCCACATCTTTATTAATACTACAAGATTCAAAGTGCCGAAGGGTAAAATACAAATTTGGTAGGCGCTAGGGGTGTCACAAGACACCCAACTCACGAGACGAGATGAGACAGTGCACGAGATTAGGTCCACAACAACAAGACGAGACAATATTTTAACGTTAATTTTAAGAAAAGTACAATAAAAAAATAGGACTGGACAAACAAACTTTTTTATTTAACCGAGTCACAAAACAATGAAGGTGAGTCTTGAAAACCTGTATATTTTTCCATACTTGACTTTCAATTTTTCATACTCTTCCAGACCTGGAAATTTAGAAAATCCAATTCCATACTTTTCCATACTTTCCATGAGGGATGCTCTGAGCAGGGTTGACACAGCAGACATGTAGGATTTCCCGCCGCCAGCCGATTTTGTGATCGCCTTTGAAAGCCATTTATTGGCACATGCCGATCACATGATTTTTTTCGGAAATCGGCCAATACTGATCGGTGGCCGATCGATCGGAGCATCTCTATTTTACATACTTGCGTAGGAACCCTACACAAGTTACAAGATGATGTCATCTGCCCCCACAATCACAAATAAATTGCTCTCCAAGAGCCTGTCCACCCCATCACTACTTATTTTCATTTAAAAACAAGGCGTTTTAATAGCTTGCAAATGCATTCAGGTGCTAATGTTGGCTAAGTACACGTAAATCCTGTTTGTCCATCCTACTTGAGCAGTAAGGAAAAGGTTGCCAGAACCTGATTGTGATCCCAGCTTGTCTGAGCCCTTCATGTAAAGACAGCCAGAAAGGGAGTTACTTGACTATCAAGTGCTTTTGACAGCATCTATAGCAGTGTAAGATAAATAAATAAAAACACATCCAGTTTATTTTTACTGTGACCACAGGGCAACACTTAAGAGCTGTGACCTACTGTCCACGTCAGATGTTTCTCCCTCTGGGGGAGCAAAACAAGAAAACTCTGTTTGTCACCACATCCTTCAAATGAGGCTGCTGATGGGCTCTTTTTTGTTACAGCAAAGGTGGGTTGAAAGTACCTGCACTCTTTGAACCAGCAGCACAGCCTGGGAATCATTCTGGTCAGCCTCCAGGATGAGGTCGGTCAGTTTGTGGATGATGACGTCCAGGGGACCCTGTTCCTCCAGAGGCTGGCTTAGGTCCAACTGTAGAGAAAAGATCATCTCTGGGTTAGGGTTCGAACAGGGCCCAAGGCATTTTCAAGTGTTATGTCATCACAACATTGATGTTTATTTTTTTCTGCATCGTAAACGTTAATAAACCAGATTGCAAATTAATTTCAGTTCTGTTGATATTAATAGCTGTTCAAATAATTTATTAATGTTTCTGTAACTACCAGAGTCCAAGGTGTATTTGCTTTGGATTTCACCATCAAGATTTACTCCTGATGTCGACATGCAAACTGTCACTTGAGAGGAAGGCCAAGCATTCATTACATGTACACCATAGTCAACAAATATTAAATTAGCTTTTGTTTAAAATTTATAGCGGCCAAGAGAGTCTGTGTGTGTGCTGGCCAAGTGGCTCACAAGTAGAAAAGCCAGTTCTCAGAGAAAGATAAGAACTTGGGTTTGAACACAGGCACGCAACTAAATAGCAACTTTACAAGAGATACATTTTGGAGAACAAGCCCTGGTCAGTCCATTTCACAGAGGGCCGACGTTTGTTTTGATTAAAAAGCGTCAAAACCAAAATAAAGGTTATAACTTTCTAAAATTGTGTTCATGTGTTGCGGGGGTTTTATCTTTTGTCGTTGCATGGCAAAACTCTCTCAGTTATAGAACTGAAGAGGATGAGGATCAAGCAGATGGACGGATGAAGCAGGCCTCAATGTGCTATCAAGGTAGCAAAGTGGAGTGAAAAGTGTATTTTGACACCAACACATTGTATGAGCCCTCAGTCCGGATCCAGACTGTGGCTAAGTGTTTTACAGTTTTACAGTTACAGTTTTACAGTATAAAATGTACTCTGCTCGGGTCAAAGTGTCAGAATATTGAAAATCATATTATGACGCCTTAAATGCATAAAAACAAATTCAGAGCCAAAGCTTCGAAATTCGCAAAGAAAACAGTACGGGGGGGGGGGGGGGGGGGGGGGGGGGGGGGGGGACGACGACTCTTGGCTGCAGAGGTGGCATGCAAACTAATTAGCCAATAACATGCAAAACAGAATGGAATTGTGAAACCCCTGTGCAAATACAGCGGAATGGGGTCAGAACACAGTGGCCAGAGTATGCAAACCTGTAGAAGATACACCTTCCTCACACAGGTGGCGATCAATGTGAGGACCGTAAAACTGTACGTGGTTTCGGTTAGTCAAAGGCGTGCCACATTCAGAGGAACACTATCTAGTTAATGATTATGAGAGGTGATAGATGACTCATTATTGTACTCTTTTTCCCTGCCCTAGGCTGTAAAACATCACTTGATTTCAGTTTTTATTATTCCTTCGCATAGACTCTGTAGTTCAAATCATACTAAAACTAAATAATACATTGGCTCCATTATGAGGAAAGCACTATATTAGAGATTTTTTCTTTTTTCTTTTGCTGTGATGCCACTGGGTGCGTTTCACAAATAAACACTGTGCAAAACAGGACAAATATTACAATATGCAATGTAAGTTATAGAAAAAAAGTGCCAAATTTATTTTTAATATTTTGTCTCAGCAGAATAGTCATTAAAAAAATAGAATTATTTGAATTAAATTGAATAAAGGCACAAATAAGAATCAAATTAAATAATGCTGGCAAGAACACAATTTCAAAAGCTACATGAACAAAGTAAAGTGCAACGTATGAAACTCTGGACTATTACAATAAGAAATAAACTGGGCTCATTCAGCACATCTCCACTGGCTTGTTATTTTGGTGCGTGAACGCGAGCTGTGTGTGATTCTTCCTGAGGTACGATATTAGATTAGACGTATTAAAAAGGACACCTGACTCACCCCTCGCAGTGCTTTACATTCATTGCAAATTGCATATTTACAATCAAAGGGCGAAATTTGGAAATACAGCAATTTCCAGACTGTGGACATACTGAATTAGCAGGCCTGTTGCTGTGCGGACCACGTCACTCCTGCAACAATAGAATAATTGCCAGAAAAAAATGATACAGATACGAACCGATATCTCATTTTTATGCCAATATTATCGGACTTCCCCAAAATTAACCGAACATGCATGTTTTTGGACTGTGTGAAGAAGCCACACCAAATAAGAGAATTCCAATAATGAACAATAACATCACCTTCTTAAGTAACTTAGTGACATGATCATGATTGTTGCTGCTATGATTATCCCTTGTATAGTAAAAGGTGCTAACTTACAATACTTACAATAAGGTTGATGAGGAGGACATGAAAGAGCTTGTTTCTTAGGAGAGCGCATGGACCAGAGACAAACACAAAAAAACGTGTGTTTGTTTGAATCCCTGGAAACAAAATAATCCAGGCATTCATACCCTAAATTGTTATGGCCTATGCCACACCTTTGTACAGTCCCGTATGATTTGTGGATATTTTAGTTTATGGATTAGATAGTGTATGGAATGGATGAGGAATATGGCAGATGTTTGAGACATGCGGGCTTGGTGCCATGTCCTGAATAGACCTGTGACAGCAATAAGTCAACACTCATAAAGGTATGCTGTCACCTGTGGATAAACTCCCGGGAATAGAACATGAGCTGCTGTGAGCAGTCGTGGTAACACGGCCTCATCGGCGATCGACGCAGCAGGTTGTTTTCGGTCAACCTATTGGTGTGGCGATACCAAGGCCAAATAGAGGAGAATTTGTCAGAAAAATGTATTAATTAAGTGCTACATTTGAAAAAAACATATCAGTGCCCATTAGCAAAGTCACATCATTATGAAGCTCATCCTGTGCAAGGACACAATGAGTCTGCTTTCGAGCTCCCACCAAAAACCCAGCGGTAAAGTCATTGATGTGCTGTTAAAAGCTAAAAGCAGAAATGTCAACTGACGTCTCTGCAGACCCCTCTGGGACCGAAGGCTAGGAGAGAGCGAGGGTAATGATGGACGGCACAGAAAACAACGCTGGATCCTGGGGGATGAGGCCAGGTCAGGGCCAATATATTTCCAGCTTTGAAGTAGCTCTGCAGCAGGGCTGGGCTTCACTCATGGGAAATAAAAGATTTTGCACAAACACTGGGGACAGAGGCCATAGGAGTACTTGAGTTTTTACAATAACCGTGCTGAACATAACTGAAAATAAAAGCAACAAAGTTCGCTTTTGGGGCTACGATGCCAATGCAAAAAAAGATCAAGGTTTGTTGTTTGCCTGCTGCTGACAAAAAACTGGACAACCAAGGCCAGAGGTTATTATTCAAACCATCCTAGGAATCGTCACATGGCTGAGGTTATTTTTTTTCTTGATCTAACCTGGCTTTGGATTTGTTCTCTAAAGCAACCTCGGAGGGGCATGAATGATTTATTTTGTATACAGTATAGCACTTGACGTCGTAGTGCTAGAGAACATATGTGCCCTGGGAAGCTGAACATATGAGGGGGTGAACATTAAGGTCATCCTTGGCCAAAAAATGGTGGTACCAATACAACAAACAGAAAAGAGCGAGCCCCTGCCTGTGGTGAGTAATGTCGGGTTTAAGCGCTTCATTGAGCACCTAGAACCTCGCCTATGCCTAGCTGCCACTACATTGTGGATAAAGCTATACCCCACCTGCATAAAGAAGTAAATGGGAGGGTTTTCTCATACCTACTGTTGCGGACTATTGCTCTCTGTTTGAGTAATATCACTTGAGCAAGCCTTTTCTAATCTTCCACACTCTAAAATAAGTAATAAAAGTATGTATCATTTTTGCGTTTGTAACATTCCACATTACAAAAGAAACAATACAATTATGTATGATTCATGTTGATATCGGATCAATATCGGTTTCGGCCGATGTTCAAGTTTGCAATATTGGTATCGTATCAGAAGAGAAAAAGTTGTATTGGACACCGCTACTGATTGTCGGACAAATACAATGCATTCAAAGATGCATTTAAAGACGCTGTGAATGATATGTACGTAGTATTCTACACTAGTCGCTACGTGTTGGTAATCTTACAGTAATGTTTGGTGAGAAACACAAGCTCCACACTTGATCGTTGGAACAACAGGCTGTTATTCCAGGTTTGAATTATCTCATAATAGGCACAATAATGTGTAATAAAAATCCCTCATAGAGAGACGGGCTACTGTTATGGTTGTAACGCATGCCAAGCTAAAACTCAACTCTGAACCCCCAACACACCGCAACACATTTATAGCAACGCACACAAACACAAGTCTAATTTATGTCTTAAATGATTGTTTACTCTTATTTTGTCTACTATATATTGTAATACAAGAGTAAATGTGACTACAGGTGTGTTTTTTCATGTCTAGAGGGTTCTAATAATGTTAAAAAGTGTATTTAGAAGGCTGTAAACAGGTTTTATATACTCTAACTATGAAAATATTTCATTTACAAATTCATAGTCACACTTCTTAGAATTGTATTTCATGGAAATTCACTTATCACAGTTGGGTCTGGAACCAATTAACCGCGATAAATGAGGGATTACTGTATTCTGCTCAATGCAACTTTTTTGCATTGCCATTAAAGACATTTTGCCATTAAAGACTATAGTCTGTAACACTGATCAACATCCCATTTGTCACCATCCCTACCCTCAATTCAAACATTAGCTTAACATTTCCGACGTGTTAATCATCAATCAGGGGGCCACCGAGCATCTAATGCTGGATCATGGTGGAAGAAAAGCCCGCAAATACCCAAGAAAGACAATCTCTGGTTTGTCTGCAACCACAGAATCAATATCTAGTCGAGATACAGCGACATGTCACGAGTTATCTTTACATTTCTAAATATTTATCATATAAAAACAAATAAAAGAGGTAACTCAATAACTTTCTTTGGACAGTCCAGCCAAACGATAGCAATTTACTGTGATGGTGTCTCATTCAGAGAGTCATTATCGGCTTTCTGAGGGCTGGTGCATTAATCTCATCAGATCGGAGAAACAGACAGGCTAATGTACATTGTCCCGGGAGCTCCAGGCAAAGAGGTCAGTATCGATGAGCTTGTGCAGCTTACAGCAGCGGCAAGTACCGCGGCAGCATCGTAATGCGATACTGGATGTAAAAATAAAAAGGAAGTAGCTAGCGCCTGAAGAATTATGTAAAAGTACAAATTAAACAAAAGCAGCCTCTGTTTTCAACTGTGGCAATTCTATTTGTGAAAAAAGCAAAGGGTTTCCCACACACAAACTGGAAAATTCAAAATGAACTCCCTTGGGTGGCTTTATTTAGAAAAGTTCCCTTTACACAAGGGGACGTCACCGCTGAATCTCTGGAGAATCCAACATATACCACATATGATATAAGACATTTTGCGAGGTTTTTTGAAACATCAAACATGTAAAAGCACCAAATGGTGACACATGGCTAGTTAAAACCAGCGAGGACATGTAAGGAAAGTACTATCAGCAAGCAATGTTGGTAGCACATGACAGGGTGTAAAAGCAGTACAAGGTGATTATGAAATCCCGTTCATAATTCATCATCATTTGTTTATAACTCATGTGATGAAAAATGGGTGCATGGATTATGTCTTGATCCCCGTGGGGTGATTTGTTTTTTCTTAGCCTTTTTTGTGATGGCACAGAGGAAGAATGTGATGATGACCATAGAACCAGAAATGGACTTTCAAGTTATGTACAGTATGAAAGTGGTACACTTGTCCTTGCTGTTCAATCCAATATGGCTATGTTGACAGTAAATTGCCAACAATAATAAAAGACAGGGTTTCCTCTACTCTCTAATTGATCGTGGCGGTGCGCCACTACAAAATAAAAGCCGCCACACCTTAAAAATGGGGGCTGTGTTTAAACTTGAAAACAAATTAAAGTAATATATTGTATTAATTGATACATATGCTATATAGACACATATATAGCTTATTATTTATGCAAATATTGACCACAATTAGTTTGAACACTTTGTTTTATAAGTATGCATCGCACAATCGCTTGTCTGCCTTGCTGACACTTGGCATGTGACCAGATACGTGACACGTCTTGTGTTGACTTTCACTTTGTTATTTATTATCGAGAGAATGAACACTAGCCTGTAAAATGTGTAAATTGGCAACAACTTATCACATACTAAGCCTATCTATGCCAGCGTGTGTGATCGCTCACACTTCAATCTCATTCCACTTTTTGGCATTTTTGTTGACATGCCTGGCTGGCGGCATCTAGCTAGCTCGGAGCTATAAGTGGCCGTTACGTTCATGGGATACAGCAATCATCAATTATCATCACAACTTACTTTTTCAAAGTGTCACTTAATCTTGCTCTCTTGTCATCATCAAACGTATGGTTTGTCTTCAAAACACTACTTGTGTGTTGAAGTTGTGCAACAGAAACACGTAGTGTGTACAGCTTTAGACAGTGATGCTATCACAGGGGTCTCCAACAGGTAGCTCACCAGCTTATGTTGAGTACTTCAAAGAATATTTGCATCACCTCTTATTATTTTTATAAGTGTTCTATTCAAACATGACACCTGCATTTAATGACAAATAAACACACTGAGTGGAGATGTGCTTTGTAAATAAAGTGCAATTTAAATGTTGGCGGCGCTCTCAGCAAATCTGCATTGAAATGAACAGTTTTGCAATGTTCTCGGTTCATGTTCTGCTAGGTGTTGAAACGGTTAAATAAGTCATTAAAAATTGCTATTTGTCATAAAAAAAGCAATTGCAGACGCAGCAGCGGCACGACATAGCGGCGGCAGTCCGCCCTCCCGTGCAGCCCACCACCACAGCTTCAAAAAATCCTCGGGGAAACCCTGAAAGAACAACGGAATGTACAACCAAAATAATACGTGTTAAGGTGAAGAATCTTAACTCCCAAGCATCCCTCGGCATGTTTGACACTGTGTCCATAACTTGTCATCACAGTTAATGCTATATTTATTTTGTTAACGTCTTTTTACACTTGTTCGGCAGGTTTAATATTCAAATGTGATTTCAAAAATGCCTGTAGAGTTAATAAGAGGTTTTCTGACGGCAATATTTTGACCCTGGAAGAAAGTAATTAAATTTCCATTATTTCCCATGTGAAAAAAATGTATCCTAAATTTGAATTTGAACACCTCAGATTGGCATCCCTCAGGGGCTCCACCATGTGTACTGCAGGTTGTGACTAGAAAGCTTGTTGCATGCTGGACACAAAAAGCATGTTGTTGAAATGCATTTATGAATAATGTAATAACCAGCCTGCCAATATGGATAGCTGGACCTAATTCAGTACTTTTGACTCAAAAAATATGAATTGAGCCCATGTGCAAAATGTTTTCTTTTCTTGCCGGAAATAGAAGTAATTTGTCCTTGGATAAACTGCACAAGGCTGACTTGTTATCACTGCAGTTTGTTAGTTAGTTGGACCACTGGAACAAGGTTGGGTAAATAAACTGGTCATTTATTCTACTCTTGTCTTCAAGAGACCTTGTATTTTTGACAAATTGCACATTTTCATTACTCGCTAGTTAATGAATGTCTTCATCAATTTTTACAGTAGACATTTATGATCCTGTCTTACAAATTAGAGGACTGCATGGAGTTACAAAAAGAGGAAGCTATTTTCTTCTATCAATGCTTCAGACATGACTTAGAAACTGCAGCACTGACTCAAAAAAAAAAACAGTTGATGGATTGTTACGCGTGTAATTCACCAAGGCAATAGGAGAAGACAGCTTTGTACACAGACTTGTGTAACAGGGCCGAGGCATTACAAAGGCTGTCATTATTTTCCCTTGTGATCTAGCCATTATAGTACAGGCGCTGACTGGCATTGGGTGCATCACAGTGAGTGGAATCACTGGTGTCAGTTGGTATCATTGGCATTGACAGCACAGCTACAAATATAAAGTTTGTGTGTGTGTGTTTTTTTTTATTAATGAGGAGGAAAAATCAATTGACAAACAGAATCCAGCAAATAAATGTAACATCTGGAGGGCTGTTTAAGTCCCTGGATCTGTGATTCTCTCTGTGTGTCTGAAAAGCTGAAAGCACAGTGGGAGGCAAAGCATGCTTACTTTGGGACTATTCCCATGACCAGGCTCAAACTGGGTGTTCTGGTATAGACAGCGCAGCAAGAGGGGGAAGAAAATAATGGCAAAGTGTAAAGGACAAAAATGTCAACTCAGGATACTTGGTACACTTGTACTGAGAGAAAAGTTTGGACTATTTTCTCCTTCATCTTCCAGCAAACCGACGAGCACTTATCAACTCTGAGATCCCCAGAAAACTGTTACTAAGCTACTGAATCAACAGTGTGTGTCATTGCCCATGGAATTGTTCAGTAGCATCCTTTATTGTCCTATGGCAAGTATTCACTCACTCAGGCTCATGGTGTAGATACAGCTATGTGATTGGGTGTCAGGTACTCAACATTTCAAAGATGTAGAAGTCAGATGATTAAAAGTGCGTACATTTGTTTCTGACTGCTTAAATGCATGTGATTCTCTTGTAATTTTATCCATATGGTCATACCACATCTCTGCTTCCCTTTTCGAGTGTGAATTGATGTAGACACTTCACATATACCGTAAGCACAGTTTCTGATACAAGGCTATAGATGTGCTCATGAAAAATTTGAAAAAGAACTAGCAGCATTTTACCAATCGTTATATCACGATGCTTATCAAGGAAGGAGAAAAACCTGAAAAGCAACTGCTTAGTTCAGTGCTTCCCAGGGGACTGCAATCTATCTGTGGCTTAGGGCAGGGCGCAACGCAACGTCATCTACTTTGCATAATTACAACATTATCTCCTGTTTTTAAACCTTACTTAACAACAAAACATGACATTATTGGCTTACGGGTGTTGGTTTCATTTCTGATGTTTCCTGGGCTTCTTGTGTTTTGAACATGTCAATGTTCATGTGGATACGGCCTTATATGGGGACACAGCAGGACCGGAAGACCGATACGTTCTTTCATGTAAGAGTCTCCAAAAGTGTCTGATATGACCACAAAAAGTCGCTAGATTTGCTGCTACTTGCTTTTTTGCTTAAGTCACTAAGATAGCAACACTGAATTCCCACCTGCTACATCTTCTTACTCTCTGGCAGTCCAGGAGTGTATGAGGTGTGCTAAGAGCTAACAGTCCCATTGCAAAGTGTTTATGAGCGACAACAAACAGCTAACACCAACTGTAAAAAAACAAAACAACAAATGTATTTGTAGCGGCCCAAAAGTACTTGTGGCGGGCTGCCACAAATAAATGAATGTATGGAAAACACTGTAGTTTCTGTCGTGGAGAACTGGGCTTGGAAGCCTAAAAATGGTGTGTTAAAAGAATCAAGCGTCAGCTGAGCATTGTCTGTAAACAACAGCGTATGCATGTGAAAAGAATCCACCATAGCTTGGTGGCTGCACATCATTTACACATGTGGCCCCAGGTGTTGAACCAAATTTCCATCACAGCTCAAGAATGCGTTGGCAGATTTGGCTTAGCGATACTGAGAACTGCATTGGAGCAAACAACTAAATCAGACACGTAGGAGGGAAAAAACGTGTAGCAGTGTGAAGGAAGAAATAAATAAATAAAACTGAAGAAAGAAAGAAGAAATAAAAGAAATAAAACTGTCGATGAAAACTATGATTTGGTGCAGAGAACAAAAGCTTCTCCATGATTTAAACTTAAGACTACAGTTTGAACTCTTGTTATTGCCGCAGAAAAGCAAAATTAACTTACCTGAATAACTTCTATCCCTCTTTTCCTGAAAAAAAAAAAAACCAAAACAAACAAAAGTATTAGTGACATAGAAATATCAGTCTATACCACTTGGCAAAGAACAGGCATTGACAGATTAGATCGGTGTAACAAATTTGGTTGTTAAAGAATTTTATTTATATGATATGGGAATAAAGCAAAGTTTGGTCAAAGAAAAAGAGAAGACATTTGTGGTGAATACTACAATGCAGTACAGTACACATACACACCACAGATGGGTATACTGTGAACAAGATTCCCCAGGCGAGTTAAGTTAGCTTTTCAATACTTCTGCTTCCCTTCAACTTCGGTACAATCTGAAACTCGGACTGTGACCAGGCTGCTTTCATGTTCATATGTTAACGTTCACATGTTCTCTCTCTTGGCTTGTGGATTTGCATGTAAGGAGGGTTAGCTCTAAGACTCTTGATCGCCTGTGTTGACACTTTTCCTGTTGTTAATTAGTCATTACAGTGGAACCTCAGTTAGTGTCCGACCCGGTTAGCATGTTTTTTGGTTAACATTGAAATTTATGCCGTAATCTTGCCTCTGTTTGCTTACATTTTCAGTTTAGTGTACAATAATGCGCACGTCTTGGTGTGTTGTATATACACTGCGTGAGTCTTAGGTTAATTGGAGACTCTAAATTGTCCATAGTTATGAATGTGAGTGTGAATGGTTGTTTGTCTATATGTGCCCTGCGAGTGGCTGGCGACCAGTCCAGGGTGTACCCCGCCTGTCGCCCGAAGTCAGCTGGTATAGGCTCCAGCATACCCCCGCGACCCTAATGAGGAGAAGCGACATAGAAAATGGATGGATGGGAGGACAACTGCGTTCTTGATGTATTTTTAATGACAAAATGTCTTGTTAGCATCCTATTAGCTTGCCACTTCATGGAAACAGGAACATGAAGCCAGCTTTGTCGCCCGTTTATGATGTCATCAGCGGTTGACTCTTAAAAATGTTAACATTAAAAAAATGTTTTTAGAGTTTTACAATTATAGCTTTACATGCTATACTGTTCCCAAAGACACGATGTGGCAGCAAGATCAACACGGACACCACCTTGCTGTTATGTAATGAGTTATTTATTGAATTCAAAAGTGTTTCTCACCTTCTTTATCAAATGCTGGCACTTACAACTTTTTTTGGAATACAGGAAGGTGGTGTCTGTGGTGGTCTTTGTGCCATAGTGTCGTGTCACAGTCACGTCAATAATCACGTCTTCAATAAAGATAAAAGTAATCTCAAATGTTCCTTTATCCCTTTCCTGTATCATTTACATGTATTTATATGCATTTCAAATTGTTTTCTGCATGTAAAACTATAATTATAAAACTATTAAAAATGCGTTTTGTGTTAACATTTTTGGTTTTCCTGAACAGATGACATGGATTCGCATGATTTCTTCTGAGGAAAAATTGATTCGGTTAGCATCCATTTTGGTTAAAGTCAGACCTTCTGGAACGGGTTAATTACTTTAACCAAGGTTCCACTGTACAGTCAATGTGCAGTCATTTCTTTAAGGTTAACTATTTCATTATGGAACGCATTTGTCATTATGTCATCAAAAACACAATATAAAAAAAGCAACAATCAATTATAAAATTATTCATTTTTCATTCAAAGCAAACTACCTTTGAGTTTAAAGTTAATATAGTATTGTCGATTTAAACGTATGTGTGCGACAATAGGTCATAATGTCCAAAATTAAAAATGGCATACATGCGGTCAAAAAACTATACGAGACCGTCCAAAGTTGAACACCGCTACAGGCATATTTGAATTTGGAGTTCAACCATATTTTTCAGGAAAGGTAGGTCTAAAAAAGCAAAACGAAACTTGTCCGTCAAAACTTCATCTTGCATAAAATTACACAAGACATAGGACTCGGATCATGTGTGTTTATCTTGCTTTAATACAACCACAGTGTGGTACCGTTAACGGCAAAGAAGAAAAGTGCGCTGATAACCACATAATGAGACATGAAATTTACCATGGCATAGGAAAAGGTCTGTGCTCAGTAGAATATGAGCAATAGAATTAAATAATTATCAATTACTGTACATACACAGACACCAGGAAGAAGCTAGGATACTGTATACACTTACCAAAGACTGCAACACTTATTAATTCCCAGCAATACCTACAAAACACCACTAGGTGACAGTCTTTATTACGTGTCTGTCAGGCATCTTCAAAGGGTTTCGTTTATTTTAATTTGATTCACTTTTGTATAGGGCCGGCTGATATATCGATATTATTAAAATATCAATATTTCTTTTAAGCATAATATCAAAAACTCTTGATGCGGAGGTCTCATGTTTCAAGATGGCGCCGCCCGAGTGGCAGCTAGTTAGTTACAGCAGCTCTGTATTTTCCGCTGCGTTTTTAGTGTTTAATAGTGCTTTATTTGTACTTTCTTATTGTTTTTTTGTGCCATACCGACACCTTAAGCAAGTGCGCAACTACAGATGTTAATCTCGTTACGTTTGTGACTTGCCTCTTGCTTGTTGCGGAAGACCCATTCATTCACGGCTCTATTGTTTACACTCAGGAGCCGCTGTTAGCTTTGAGCCACACACCCCTTCGCTACGCCGAGCAACCGGAGATCCCCGCGGAGATACGGAGGAGGAGAGGCTGCATAGCGGGAGTGAAGCGCCGACAACGTGAGATATGGAAGCGCTAACAGCGCTAACCTGGCTGCAGAGGGACTACCGTGAGTGCAGCCAGATTAAGACTGAAGATTATACTTGACTTTTTCTATATTTATTTCAAAAAGACAATGGACTATTTTATTTCAGCTGCTATTTTCTATAAGATTTTTTTCAATTTTAACAACTTGGCACACATATTTGGCTTTGACTCTGTCTAAACTCCGTTTGTGGAAAAAATATCGGGATATATATTGTATCATCGATATACAAACTAAATATATCGGGATATGAGTTTTGGTCCATTTTGCCCAGCCCTACTTTTGTTCGACAGTTAGGATTGTGTAAATGTACCAAAAACATTGCCTGTACAGTTGGCTTTTATTGTTTTCAAATCAGTACAACCTGGAAGTCAACCTGTCTCACACAATGTTCTTCATAACTGCGAAGCTCCCTTATTATGTGAACGTATGTCCATAGAGTTTCTGTCTGTCTATGAGTTAAACAGAAGCTCATGCAACGATGTAAACAGTTACAGATGCAGAAAGACACATGACTACGCCTGGACTGTTTTAAATTAAATTAAAAAAAATAAAGCTAAATGTTGAGGTACAGATAGCAGGATCAGGGCAACTCCAAGGCTACATCCCACCTCATGAGAAAAATGCACTAGGCAGACATACTTTGGATTAAAAAGTCATTTCTTGGCAACCATTTGACTCCCTATATGAGAGGAATTCTTTGTGGAGCTGAAATAACATTTCTAGACTAGTCACATTGTGTGTGGAGTAAAGTTAATTAACTATCTCAACATAAAGTGAGATAGCAGAACATACAGTAATTGGCTCAAACAACGCAACAAAAAAGAAAAACTTGCATGGCCAAAAACCAGTTAAGTAGCATCAACTCAGCCTTGTCCATCCTGGTTGTTTTTGAGGTTACATCCCCATGGCAACAGCAGCCCGGACTATTCACTGCTACACAACAATGTGGACATTTAATACTGCAGCTGCTGGCTGGTTTCATGCGATGTGAATGGGGTCGTCGATGGTTTCATTCCATCTCAAATATGGAGATCGCTTCTATAATTGTTAGGACGGCGCACAGAATGAAGTGGGCCAGTGCCACAAGAATGTGAACGAGCACCAGTGAACACAAAAGAACATATTCTATTGTCAGGGTTGGTATCGCATATCCATTAGCTCGAAGATGAGCCTGCTGCCTGACAGAGGGTGCAGACTAGTTACAAAGTTTAGTGGGCGTGTCAGTGCCCTTACGTAACCGGGTTAAATGGGGAAGACAGATAACACGGACACCCTGTCACTTTAATTCCACATTTAAATGCTTCTGCTCCTGAAAAGCATCCTCAGAGTGTCGCTTAGTGATTTAGACTCAATCCGAGGACAGATGTAATAATCTCATAGTTACAGCAGGTAACTGCTGTCACTGTCCCTTTTCACGCAAACTTTTACAAATAATAACTACAAACCAAGTTATGTCAATAATGTCAACTTATGAAATCGACCACAATTTGAAGGCGAAACATGCCTCTGAAGTTGCACAAAACTTTGGAGTTTCAACCGCTGTAATGCAAGACGCCACAAGAGACTCAAATCTCACGAGACTTCAACTGAGAACGCATCAAGGAATAACTTATGGGCCGGTGTTTCGCTTTTTCTGTTGTTTCGTTTCCCTCTACCCCACACTTATTCCAAAACAAAGGCCAAACAAAAGGGAAGAACGTGGGAGGAGAAGAAGACGTTAGAAAAAGCACGCGTCTATGTTTAAAGGTTTGGTTCGGTGATAAACACTAGTGAGATTTTTTTCTGTACTCTAGTGCGGTTTGTTTGGTTAAATGTGAAGTGTGAACGCAGGCATCTATAACAGGGGTGTCTGCATACAGATAAATTGAAGGATGAGGGGGATTAAAGATGCTAAAACCAGTACAGTGTAGCTCAATATATGCTAAGCTATCTGAACAAAAACGTCAACATCTTACCTTTGTGTTATTGGTGACAAAGAAAATTATTATTATTATTATTGATAGGACTGTCAAGCGATTAAAATATTTACACATGATTAATCACATTTTTTTCCACAGTTAACTCATATTTAATCTTTTTTTTTATTTATAAGTAAGGATGTAAATCTCTTTGTGGTCAATGATTCGATACGCATCAAAATACACAGGTTAAGATGCGATTCAAAAATGATATACACTAGGTCCCCAACTTACGAACACAATTGGTTCCAGACCGTTCTTATGTTGAATTGTTCTTAAGTAGGGGAAAAGGTAATATTACCAATGATATAGGTACTACATGTACGTGTATACATATACAGTATATGCGTATGTATGTAAATATGAGTTTGGATGCAGTAGTAATATTAAACGAGGATAATTAATGAAAAAAACAATAATAAAAATGATATAATAATACGTAATGATAAATGTTATTTACCTTTGAAGAGGAGTGGTCGAGCATAGGTTGTTGTTGTGGAGGAGGAGGAGGAGATATTGAAAAAAAGGACAAGTCGTCGTCGTCGTTAGACTCTTCTAAAAGAGGTAGTGTTCTGTGGGTGGTGTAGAATTAAGCAGGCCTATTAACTCTTCATAAACTTTAATCACACGCTCTGGTTGTATCATACAGCTACAATTTAGCTTTCCATTTAGCTGTATCTCCCCAGCGTCTAACTCTTCCTCTGTTGGTCCCATTAGCAGTGTCACAGTGCCCTCTACTGGTCAAGCATGTACAGTAGCAGTATAAATACTGATTGAGCGACTACAGGGCAAAATAAAATAAAACATAGACCAGTCGGCTTGCGTTCGTATCCGCGAATGTTCGCTAATCGGATGTTCGTAAGTTGGGGACCTAGTGTATTTTAAAAACAGAACGATTCGATATGATTCAACGGTTACATTTGCTGATGTACACATTAATCTTACATTATAAAATAAAGAAGCCAATTCTATAAAAGTGGCATTCTTACAGTATTTTCAAGTGTGTAAAAGAGAACATCATATCCCTGTATACTGTACTTTCCCTCTTTTTCTTTCAACTAATATTTGGTCCCAAATTCTGATATTATATGGGAATGCGTAAAAGGGAAGATTTGATGACCTTATTGAGTGCTAAAGTGCATATTTGTGCGGTGCACCTCTCTGAAAAACAAACTCCAGGCTCGTACTGGTGGATGGTGGTTCTGTATTCATTTAATGATTTTAATTTGATGTTGTTATCGTCTTAATTTTACACAATACATAATAAATAAGATCACATTAGATCACTATAATGCACATATGTTTTGTTGATGTGTTGAAAATCTTTCCCGGTGACGAGCTAGCATGCTGCTAATGCTATTCAGAGCCATTCTTGTCTTCAGTCATGGTCACATTGACACAAGCCCCCAAATAGCTGTCCTCGGCTATGTGTGCCAGTAACTAGCAGCTCGTAACCCAAATTTTAGCTCGCAGTTCAAAGCAATAAATTCTGTCAAAAGACGGCTCACATCTAAAAAGCACTCGTTGGTCGGGACACTCGTATGCCAAGCTACCACTGTATAAATGCCAAAAAAAAAATACCTGCAGTGCACCAGTAACTGCTCTCTTCTCCCTGGTAATTGAGAGGTGACGTACTCCGTGACAACTCACAGCGACAGTAGATGCAAATAACTTTGGTCTTGTCGAGAAAGCCATCTGTCAGGGCTTTGGAGCTAAAATTACCACTCAAAACACCCTTTTCTTTGTCCATTTCTGCTCAATATTTGTTCCCGCTTGTGGTTCCACATCCACCGATGCATTTCCTCAAACTACGGTGTGGGCCGAGGGTCAAACAGGATGTGTGCATGTTAATCACAATTATACAATTATTTTAAAAAATAGTGCCGTTAAAGGAAATTTCACGCTAAGTTTGACAGCCCTAATTATTAATAATGAATACATTTTATTTTTAGAATGTGCAGAGGGCCAATAAAAACGAGCTGCAAAGACACCCGCTGGCACGTTGGACACCCATGATCTAAACCCTAATGCACACCAAACAAGGAAACTGTGGACCATTGAACCAGTGTTAAAATGACAGCAGAAACCATAGGGAAATTACTCATATATAATGACACAGCCTGTCTCCAAATTTTAAAAAGGTATTGTGACATCTCTAGCTAGCTAGTAAAAATAGCAGTAGATAAAGCAATAAATGTAAGGTGAATACTACAGGGGCCTGCTTTTTTTCTGTCTATGTCTGTTGTGTATGGTGTCTTTTTTGTTGTTTTGTTGTGTTGGGTCTATTACCATCTGGCAAAGGGACTGCCGATGAAAATTAGCCTTTCAGCTAACTCGGGTACATTTACTTTCTGATGAAATGTTGATTAATGTACACTGTCCCTTTTTAAAAAATAAAGAATTTGAAAAAAATTTGAAACCTGAAAATTGGCAACTACCGGTAGTTTTTTTTTTGCACGACCCTATCGTACATTGCTCAGGCAGGTTGAGCTTGATGGATTTAGTATTTTACAAACTAGATATCTATCAAGGGGGCAGTCTTTAAATGGCTCAAGCTTAAGTGGCTGGAAAGCCTTGCTGAGCGACGCACCTGACCAGCAGGATTCTCCAGTCCAGCTGCTTGAGACAGGCCACATGATGAACTAACAAACCTGATCAACCACTGCTGAAGTGTTACGCCGCATTTGTGTGCAAATCCCTCAAATAGGACATTTCTTTAAATTTGTGTGGTAATATAACAATAAAAACTGATAGCTGACATGTGAGTGTCCTCGTAAGAGAGTCCCTTTACTTCCACCTTTTCCTTCCTCTTCAAAACGACATTTCATTTCTCATAAAGTAACACTTCAAATGACAGTCACAAGAGATCCAAATTATGTCTTTACCATACGCAAAAATAAAATGTATGCTTTTTTTCCATTTAAAGTCCATGTTTGTTGCTTTGGCACAAAGTTAATCACGTGTTGATCTTCCACTTTAAAAAACCCTAGGTTCTGATGTGGTGTGAAGTGGGTGGCTAGGATCCAGAGAGGGAATTGGTCGTTGCTTCAGAGTTTAAAAGAGATTAAAAATGTTTTGAGGATTACAGTGTCGTAATCTGTGCTGGCTCAATCAGGTCACTTTAGTGAGACAACAGCCCTCTTGGCTCTGACACTAACCAGTGAACCCCTTTGATAAACTCTTCCCAACTCATTCCCATCCAATATATTATGTTAGTTTATCCCTAAGTCACATTTGCTCGGGAAAATCATACCCGACTTCATGACAATTTACATAACTTTTCAATACTGCTGAAGAATGGGTATGCTACCACAAGATAAAGCATAAACTTTTAAGCGTGAGTTTGATTAAGGAAGACCATTTGACAAAGTTTCCTTGATTGACTACGGAGTGAAAAATCAAGAATCAAACAATTAATTTCAAAAAATATTATTATATAATCTGCAAATGGCTGACGACCAGTCCAGGGTGTACCCGACCTCTCGCCTAAAGACAGCTAGGATAGGCTCCGGCGTACCCGTGTGAATTTAGTGATGACAAGCGGTACAGAAAATGTATGTATGTATGTATGTATGGATGGATGGATGGATGATTAGATCATTTTAAATGGCAAAAAATACTAATTAAACTTTTTTACTTCAAGAGTAGAGTATGCAGAAGTTTGTTTGTGGCCCAACTTCCCATAGCAAATGTTATGTTGGACTTCTTTAGACAGCAAATAACTTGAGCCTGAATCAACAGTGCCTCTGCTAGTTGCGACCAAGCACCATTTTTACCTCAATTGCTTCAAAACACAATTTATCAACAACCAATTCCATAGAGAATCATCTACTCATCGTTATTATGGCCATGCCTACTTTTGACTACATATGTAGAAAAAATAACAAGTATTTAACCCGCAAACGCTGCTAACTATAATATGACTACAATCAGCACAATACTGGTTAACAGATAATGGTTCACTGTGCAGAATAAAGTGCATAAATACTTTCCACGTCGACACACCTCGAATGCCGCGGACTGCAATTGCTTGAGCACGATGAATGAAGGTAAAACAAGTTTTCTATGGCTTGTGCATTTAAAACAATTTCACACATTCTTTATTTTGCGCCAAGTGCCATGTCTCAACAAGCTCCCACTCAAGTCATAACGGACACATCCTTTGCCAACTAAGTGCTTGACTTCTACTAGGGTATTCCCCCGGGGCATTCATACAAACACAACAAAACATCTTTGTGATATTGCAGAAGGTATGCATGGACAGAGAAAGGCAGTGGAACTGCAAATTTGGAATGAAAAGTTATCCAAACTGCAACATCATGTGTAGGAATCTTCTATATTATGAAGGATGGGGACGCAACATTCAGTCACATACCTGCACAAATCTGCAAAAGCATGAAAATTCAGCTTCTTCATCTTCTTCTCGCTGAGCCAGTAGCCGACTCTACGGCCTTTTAGGAAGGTCTGCATCTCCACAGAGGTCCTGGATCCTTCCCTTGATGTCAATGATGTGTCAGACTGACTGACTGGGCTAAGGATCAACCTAAAAAAAACCAGAAAATCTGCGTGAAGTCTTTCCACTATTCAACCTTATGACTCAGTTGCAAATGTCATGCACACAGATGTGGCGTCTGTCAAGTCTGCAGCGAATACAGCGCAGCATGACATAAGAACGGAACACAGGTTGTTTGCTTGCAAGCGTGACAGTGAATGTGAAGCATCAGCCACACTCACACTAGCGCCGTTCTAAGCTAACTTCACTTGCTAACGTTAGCTGGCTAGCGTGGTAGTCAAATCGATACCACGCGACGTGGGAAGCTAAAAAGGAGACATGCAAACATTTCAATACCGAATGTAGAAAATGTAAACGCGCTCAAACATGAAATAAGTAGCCTGACTGTGAATCATAGTCGGGACCTGGCGCCGTGGCGAGCTAACTAACCTGGCAGTTTTGGCAGTCCACCCCTGAATGAACGTCCTCTTCAGGAACTAGCTCGGGTAGTTTCCCATTCTCAGCGCGCCCGATTGTGCAATGGAAGAAGTTTCCAGACAAGGTGACAGTTGACAGGCACAGCTGGACTCACGTTGCGATGTTGCTGGTGTTTTCTCCCCCTGTCTACGGGCACTACTGCCTGCACACACCCAGGATTCAGGAGGCTGGTGATGCCTCCATGGCAGCTCGGAAAAATCAAATCCATACTTCCTTTATTTTTCTTTTTTTTATTCTGTTCATATGCATTCAACATCTGCTTCTGCCTCATTTTCGACTAAATTGCCCTGTTTATAAAGTGACCAAAAAATAATTTTTGTCGCAAAATAAAGTACCCTAATTGATCTGTTTACAACTGTATACTCAAATTTCCCTTTGCTTATAAAGGCAGCTAAACGTGCTCAGAGAAGTTCAGCCTTTGGTGCTGATTGTCCAAGCTCATGTATAAAATGAGGGACACAGACATGCAGATTGTAGAGGGCCTCTGTGGAATTAAGAGCACTAAAGTCGTTATGCATGCAACTAGGCTGAATATGAAGTTTAATTCTGAAACACAGCAATGATCTGTCCAACGCATTTATAGAAAGATAGTTTTGTCATTCATGAGTTTTTCCACAAACACACAAATGTTTAGCTATAACAACTGCAATTGTTGAGATGCACATTAAAAAAATAAAAGGTGTACATTATGTCAAAATTACAACTGAATAAGGTATTCACATATAACTTATTTTTCTTTACATTAACTGTAAGAATAATACTTTTAATACATAATTTTGTTGTACACAAGACTGTTACTCAAATATCCTAACCGAGCATATTTCTACTGCAACACCAACGTCGACAAGCTAACTAGCAAGTAGTAGTAGCGCCCTCTGTTGGGGAAATTCTGAAACACATCCGCCAATCATACATAAATGTTAAAACCACTGCCATGAAATACATTGAAAACAGACATTGTTTCAATTGTGCATGCTGTTAGCACAAAAGTTTAAACATTACTGTAAAACAAATACGGACCGATTGATTTGAACAGCGTTACTGTGATGTCACTTCCGCCGCGTGGTATTTGCCCCAAACTCCCGCCCGGAACTATAACATTGTTTTACGCAAACTACTGTATTGTGTGCTGAATTTCGCGCTCGTTTAACGTCGGTTTTCTTTTCCACTGTGGCAGAGACAAACACAATGGAGGCCCAACTTGATGACCTACTTGCAAACGAGGAGGATCTTGAGAGCGTTTTGTGCGTGCTGGCCGGAAGTGACCCAGAAAACTGCTCTTATTCCCGGGTAAGAACATGTCCTTTGTCTTACACCCAAGCAAAGGAATGTGCATGCACCATTGTATTTCCCAAGCAAGAGAATCTCACATCTGTCACATCTATACGCTTGATGGTGAAATGATATGTAGTGTAGTTTGATTAAATACGAATAGTTTAGTGGCCTGTTTACTTAATCTGTGTGTGTGTTGTTGCAGGGCTACGTGAAGAGGCAGGCTGTGTTTGCATGCAACACATGCACCCACAATGCTGCAGAGCCAGCTGGTATTTGTCTGGCTTGTGCCAACAAGTGCCATGATGGGCATGATATCTTTGAACTATATACCAAAAGGTACACGCGCACACACACACATACGAGAAATAAACAATGGTTGTGTCGCGACATGCTTATTAACCTTCTCTTTTTGCTATTTACTCCACAGAAATTTTCGCTGTGATTGTGGAAACAGCAAGTTTGGGGATTTCCGATGTCAGCTCATTCCGGTGACTTTCCCCCCCCTCCTCCCAAATTTGTCTCAAAGACCAACTACTTGCACATTCTAATGGAATCTGATATAACAGCCATGTGGGAAAAAAATACTGCCATCTATAAACAAAACAATACTTCATTAAGTAATATTTTGGCCACCTAATGTAGCTGAACAAGGTTACCAAAGTATTAAAAACAGCTTTTGCATGTGATGAAGACAAATCAAAATAAAAGACAATTAAATATTGCGTTCGCCTTTCCCTTAAGTGGAAGAATGATAGCCAACGTGCCTTACTGGCCAGGGCAGTGAGGCTAATTCACCCTGGCTGATTTGCTTTTCTACGTGGCGAGTGAGGAGGATGTGTCAGCTGTCATGCTGTGACAACCTCTGAGTAAAACTGCAGTGTTTGTTTGTGAAGCCGCTGGTGAAGTAATTATTTATATATATATATATATATATATATATTTTTTTTTTTAAAAAGGTTGATATTTAGAAATTAGATCGCATGCTAGTGTGAATCGAAATCGCATTTTTTTTGTGTGCAGCCCTAACACCCATAATAAACATATTAACACCTCTTTTGACTGTTTGAATAAAGAAAGAGCTTTATTACCTTTTGTAAATGATGGTAATGTTGCATGTTAGCTCATCATGTTTATACTCTCCACCGGCAGGCCAAAGATAAGGAAAACGTGAAAAACCTTTATAGTCACAACTTCTCCGGCTGCTACTGCACATGTGACCGGCCGTATCCAGACACGGATGATCAGGTATTGCCTAATTATTTATCTGTAAAGCCACATTTGATTGTTTTGACATTTTAAACTTGTCACATTAAAACAAATGTGATTTCTCCACAGGTCAACGATGAGATGATTCAGTGTGTCGTCTGTGAGGACTGGTTTCACACGAGGGTAAAGGACAGCTGTTTTGTAGCTGCGTGCATTCTCGATGAGCGTTTATCTGATGACATTTGACTCATTTGAACAGCATCTACAGTGCACGATGGTGGAGCCGGAGGAGCTGCAGGAGATGGTATGCGAGGCCTGCATGAACAAGGCTCCTTTCTTGTGGACGTACGCTGCCCACTTTGCAGGTGATCCTCTCTTTGCAGGCGTCAAGACCAAAGACGGCAAGTGCAAACATGTTGCACGGTGAACTTTAACATACCTGTCTCCTTTTCAGTTTCACCCGAGAAGGATGAAGAGGGTGATGTGGAAGGAGAGGAAATACGTCAAGACGCAAGTAAAATTAGAGATGAAGAACCTTCCACAAGTCTGGAGCCCAAGAAGCAGGAGGTAGGACCTGTTATTAGTTTAACTACTGTCATTTGGACAGAATATTCCCTCTTTGGTATTATACCTGCAGTCATTGCCTCCCTTACTCCCGGAGCCCTGATATTAAACACTAGAAATATAGCTATTGTTCTGCTATGCTGCTGTTTAACGTTTACGCTTTTGGAAAAATATCCCAACTACAACAATAGCCTTTTTTAAGAAGATGATTGTTTAAGAATATCCCAGAGATTCTGAGTCCGACGTCGAAATACTGGGCTGTTTTCTGCCGCCTCCCTCATCATAGGAACTAAAAGTCAAACATTTTTTGCCGTTAGCAAGTTTATACATGTTCTTTATCTTTCTCAAGCTGTTTCAACTTCCCTGAAGTCCTCTGGCGCCTCACATTAAAAAAGCTGCGCTATAAAACAAGAATGTAGCTCAATATTTTACAGAGCTTCTCTATCAGGTACAGTACCAAACTGTTCCCATCGCCTGCAAATATTGGGTTTAAAGTGAATTTGTATTTGTGGGATAGGTTTTTAGCCAAGAAGGTTGTAAGGCTGATCATATTTATGCAGTTTTGAGGAAATGCAATGAAGAATGCAGGTAAGTTCTGTCATCATTTAGACCAGGGGTTCTCAAAGTGTGGTGCAGGTAGCCTCCCCTCAGAGAACTATAATACAGTTGGGGCCTCCCTTAAAACCCAAAAATGGAATTTCTTTGTGAAGTTTTTTGCTCAATATCTATAGGAATTAAACATTTATTCATTTTGCCTTGACGTTATCTTAGCAGGATTGAAAAATGTTTTATTCTTTATTTTTTACCAGTGGTTTTCTGGTACTGTACCTCCCGCCTCACACTTTGAAGACCCTGTTCTAGAACAGCGTTATACATTAAGAACATTGGACATGCATGTATTGAGAAAGAGAATACATGTAAATAAGAAAATAGTAATCGTTTTTATGGTTAATTTGTGTTAACTCAATCTCTTACAGCCTTTTGTGGCTTTCTTGTGTCATTACCAGCCAACAAATTGAAATTCACTTTGACTCCAAATTTGTCCAGTGTATGCATTTTTGCTTTTTTGGAAATTTGCATTTTGGCGGTAAATATCCATAAACATGAAGGAAAATGTGGAAAGATTTTAAGAAAAGTGGACCAAAATGCTTTGTTTTGCACTAAAATGAAACATTATTGGCCCATGCCAATAATGTTATTTTTCTTTGATTAACTAACGGTGATGAGAAAATACCCACCTTAATATTTTACATGTTTATGAACAGCGAGATGTAAACACACAGTTCTGGTACCTGGCACGTACATCTTGCGGTTCTATTTCTATATTCCTGTGTGATGTGGAAGTCTTTCAAAGGCATGACTGTATAATGAAGAAGTTATGGTGGATTCATGTGGCACAAGGCTCATGTTTGTCAGTGCTTTTGCCTTGTGTGTTGTCATCGTCGGATGTGGCAGCTGCTTTGCGGTTACCCTGTCTACCGCTAGATGGCGCAGGAGAGCAACGTCACAGGCCAGAGAGCAGGCCTTGAGCTCCTGTTTCTTGCCCTTCTTTTGGGTAATTAGAGGAGATGTGACCCACAAGGCCCTGCTTCTCTGGCTCTGCAGACAGCTTTGGCTGAGCTTCACACGACAGCTTACTGTAAACTGTTCCTTTTCATCGCCCAATCATCTCGCCGTCGCAGGGTGAATCTGCACAGTTGCGGTGTCGTGCTGTAACTCAGCCTTGTCTTGCGTTAGGGAGCAGAAACCAGGAGCTTTCCTTGTAAACGGAGCCATGATGACATGACAGCTAGCCCCGGAGAGAGCAAAACGACGGCTTGCAAGCTGAAAGCTCTCCAGGCCCAGAATGCGGAGAGACCAAGACGAGGAGCTGTGTTCTGGCCTTACAGTTGGCGCTCTGAGCTGTGCACCTGCACGAGCTGCAAGGTGAGTCCCTATCGTCACACCAACCCTTGCCTTGTGCCCATCAGGTACAGAATGATCGATTATCTAATGCGTCACATGTGTGCACACAGAGGGCATACGTAGCTGCGCAGGTGCACTTCCTTATGGACGAGTCAGACTCGGTTCTAGCCTATGAGAACAGAGGCTTGGACGAGCCGTTTGGGCAGCACCCGCTTATGGCAGTGACGAGTTCAATGACCAGAGTACAGCAGCTAGAGTTCATTTATGGTGAGCGCTAGATGGATATGGTGTCATTGCAATAACGATATCTGTGTGATCTTACTGTATTAATTGTGGGTTTTGCCTTTTTAGGCTACAAAGAGCTGACAACTGCAATCACAGCATTTTTGCACCAATGTGCTGCAGAAAAAAGGGTAAGCATGTCACTTGGTGTGTATTGTAATACTGTACCTGCTTAGTTGAATACAAACCAAACTCTGAGGTTGAACGCAATACGATTTGTTCAAATTTAAAATACATTTTCCCCCCATAGAAACCACCCAAACGGCAATATAACGTGTCACTCAATTTACATGGTTAACAAATTACAATTCAATAATTAAAAAAAAGAAATATAATGTAAATCATCTTATCACACAAAAAAAATCCTGTAAACAAGTGAATAAATAATAATAGTAATACTTTATACAGTAATCCCTCATTTATCGTGGTTAATTGGTTCCAAACCCGACTGTGATAAGTGAATTTCTACCAAGTAGAATTCCTTTGTTATAAATGGAATATTTTCATAGTTATGGTATAAATAATCTTCTAAATAAATTTTAAACATTCTTCGAGCCCTATAGTCACCTTTACACTCGGATTACCCAATATAGTAATGAGACAAATAAGCCATTTAAGACATAAATGAAACTCGTGCTCATGTGTGTCGCAGTGAATTTGTTCCGGTGCTAGTAGGGGAGTACAATGGGTGGAGGACAGGAAGTGATGTCACGCATTCAGAGTTGAGTTTTAGCTTGTCATGGGTTATGGCCGCAACAATAGCTTGTGTTATTAGGTTATTATTATTATTATTGTTATTAATATGTTGTTGTTATTATTGTGCCTGTTTTTAGATCATTTAAACCTGCAATAAAAGCCTGTTGTTCCGGTGATCAAGACTGGTGGTGCTTGTTTCACCAAACAATTACTGACACGTAGTGACCAATGTTGAATACTACTTTCACAATTTGAATGTCTTCTTGATTCCTTGTACAAGTATTTGTATTCTATTTTGGGGTTTTTTTTGTCATTTTTGTGCTTGAAAATGCTTAATGTAGGCAAAAATACGTACAATTTGCTTTAATATGCATGTAATTATTATTTTTAACAGGTTGTATTCAATCACAAAACAATATTTATTCATTAATATGTTTGAAAAATTTGAGAGTGAAGCCATGAAATTCAAACCGCAATGTGGCGAGGGACGACTGCAAAAGGGATACAACTAACGATTATTTTCATAGTTGATTAGTCCGAAGTTCAATTAGTCGAGTAATCGGTTAGGCCCTAGACGCACCAAATCGATATGAACCAAAGGCAAACAGTTAGTGGTTTGATTCTCAGCATATCAGAAAAAAGGCAAAAATGTCGACCACTGTTTTCCAAAGTCAAAGCTGATGTGTGTGAATATCTTGTTTTGCCTAAAACAAGAATGACTAAGGAATTTAAAAAAAAACACATTTGAGTGGCTGAAATCTGAGGATATTTACATTCTTAAATCAAATAAGAATTAATTCAATACCAAAATAGTTCATCAATGAATTGTTTGACCTAATTGTGTGTGTGTTTTTTTTAAGTGTTTGTAATCACACAGTTTGCACACCATTACTTTATATATAAGCTTAAGAGCTGCATTTTTTTTGGAATGTCAGTCTATTGTGTTCAAATGCTCCTTTGCTGATCCATTCATTCTGTCTCTCTCAGGTGGTTACTCCTGAAGCTGTACATCAGCTTTTTGAGGAGCTACAGGCTAGAAAAAGACGCAGAATCAACACAGGCTACCAGTGACCAAATGGAGGACGTCTATGCTGCTTCTGCTTCTGCCGCCATGTGGTGCTTGGAATAAAACTGTGAATGAACAAAAGGGGTGTTTATGCTGCAAGCAATGAAGTTGGAACAAATAGTGAAAAGCATCATCATCACATTTGTGGTGTATGTTTCTGTTAAAGATGCCTTACCCTTGAAGCTGAGAAAACAGTCGTGACTAGTTGCTATTTCTTGCATGTGCATTTGTGACCAATTTTGTTTCAGTGCTGGATGTTTGGGGGGGGGAGTCTGTTAAAGACACATGCTGCTTAATTGTTTACATGGAGAGAGCGAGAGAGAGAGGTATGTCCTGGAGGCATTTAGTAAAGACAAATGTGAACTCTTCTCCTGAGAAACTCTTCATTTGACGCAGTGATGTCAGTGGCTGATGAGTCACTCACTTTTTCACTATCATGAGCCCAGAGTGTTAAATTCACCATTCAAATGGTAGCTGGCATATTGTGATTTATCCACATTACCATTACTGACACATACTTTACACTGTAGGTAAGGTCAAATAACTTACGTGAAACGTTACGTTCATACTAAATGAAAGTATACACTGAATTCTTCACATCTCGCCTCAAATGTACTCTTAGTTTAAATAATTTAATATTTGTATTAAGATATAAGTCATTGTAAGACTATCTTATACTCTTATTACCAGTTTCATGGCTGGTGAGGCACTGACTCTCTTGGAGGGTTTTTTCTGTTAATGCAGGTTGCTCGTTAGGAGGATAGCAAGAAAAAGAAAATAATTCACAGTTGTCAAAAAAAATGTCTTCAAATGTTTTTAAAATACTTCTTAGTCCCATGATTTATTTATTTTTTATTATCTGTACGTGAAGTACATGCAGAATTCTCCAGGAAAAGTTCTGATACTTTGTTGTAAAAGTCTGATCACCTCATGGTGAGCTTGGGTATATAACACTCCATCTTGGAAGTCAAATTTATTCATTTATTCATAGGAAATGTGCAAATTCAACAATTTATTATTGTTTTTTAAATTTTTTCATCATGACTGGTGAGGCTCTGACTCACCTGCGTCCTCCGACTGCCCTTCAGTGCTTATTACCATAAAATATGTGGTTTTACGATTCGTGTTTCATCCATCCATCCATCTACTTTCTATGCCGCTTATCCTCACTAGGATTGCGGGGGCATGCTGGAGCCTATCCCAGCCGACTTCAGGTGAGAGGCGGGGTACACCCCGGACTGGTTGCCAGCCAATCATAGGACACATACTGTATAGACAACTAATTCCTGCAGAAAAGAAGAGCACCAGCAGAACAAACCTGTGTGTTGACGGGTCTTCCTAAAGTTCCTGCTCATAAATGACATTATCTGCAATTACAAAGCTCTGTAAGAATCATTGGATGCCATTCTGTCGAAGTAAATTACGTGTTTTGCTTGCTTAATTTTTTTGGCATTTAGAAGTGGTGTAAAAAAGTGTTTGCCTGCTTCCTGATTTCTTATTTTTTTGCATTTTTGTCACACTTACATGTTTCTAGATCATCAAACAAGTTTAAATATTAGTCAATGACAACACAACTGAACATAAAATGCAGTTTTTAAATGAAACATTTTATTATTAAGGGAGAAAAAAAATCCAAACCTACATGGTCCGGTGTGGAAAAGTGATTGCCCCCTAAACTTAATAACTCGTTGGGCCACCCTTAGCAGCAACAACTGCAATCAAGCGTTTGCAATGAGTCTCTTACAGCGCTGTGGAGGAATTTTTGGCCCACTCTTGTTTGCAGAATTGTAATTCAGCCACATTAGAGTGTTTTCCAGCATGAAGCGCCTTTTTAAGGTCATGGCACAGCATCTCAATAGGATTCAGGTTAGGACTTTGACTTGGCGACTCTAAAGTCTTCATTTTGATTTTCTTCAGCAATTCAGAGGTGGACTTTCTGGTGTGTTTTAAGTCATTGCCCTGCTGCAGAACCCAAGTTTGTTTCAGCTTGAGGTCACGAACAGATGGCCGGACATTCTCCTTCAGGATTTTTTGGTAGACAGCAGAATTCGTGGTTCCATTTATCACAGCAAGTCTTCCAGGTCCTGAAACAGCAAAACAACCCCAGACCATCACACTACCACCACCATATTTTACTGTCCATACGTATATATTTTGGTATGATGCTCTTTTTCTGAAATGTGGTGTTACTTTTATGCCAGAGGTAATGGGACACGCACCTTCGAGAAAGTTCAGCTTTTGTCTCGTCATAGTATTTTTTCCAAAGGTCTTGGGGATCATCAAAATGTTTTCTGGCAAAATTGAGACAAGCCTTAATGTTCTTTTTGTCTAACAGTGGATTTGGTCTTGGAACTCTACCATGCTGGCCATTGTTGCCCAGTGTCTTTCTTATGGTGGAGTCATGAACACTGACCTTAGTTGAGGCAAGCGAGGCCTGCAGTTCTTTGGATGTTGTTGTGGGGTCTTTTGTGACCTCTTAGATGAGTCGTAGCTGCACTCTTGGGGTAATTTAATCCACTCCTGGGAAGGTTCACCACTGTTCCATGTTTTCGCCATTTGTGGATAATGGCACTCAGGCTTTATAATCTTTTCCAGACTGATAGATTTTAATTAATCTCAGTTATGTTTTAATGGGGGAGTATTCACTGTTTCACACAGGGCCATGTTTGGATTTTTTCTCCCTTAATGATAAAAGGTTTCATTTAAAAAAACGCAACGTTCAGTTGTGTCAAAAAGGCTTACCATAGTGCCATGTGAAGCAACACCAGCAATGTCATTGTGAGAGGGAATGCGCAACAAAACCAATTCAACATAAGTGAATTCATAATATCAAATCAGTTTATTTTTGAGGATGCCAAAGACGACCACTGTTGTGCACCTTTTGAGGTGCCAATAGAAAAATAGATTCGGTGAAACTAAATGCAACATATATCAGTCTAAAAACATTGATTCCTAAGATACCATACAAGTACAATGTACCTGCTAGAATCCAACACAAGAGATCAAAACATATCGGGTGATTCAATTCCAAAAAAAATAAAAAACAAACAAAAAAAGGTGCTAAATAACATCTATGTACACAAAAGGAGCTACAACTATCAGATGCAGGCTGGTAAGATGGTAGAAAAGAGCTTGCATAGACATCAAAGTCTCCAATAAAAACCCAGCTGCAGGCGGGGAAGGCACTGTCCTCTCTACAGCGAAGAGCAAAACAACCACTGTTATTCAATGGAATGCCGCCCTGGAAAAGTTAACTACACAACATGAATATGAGGAATCTGAAGTTTTGCATTTTTTCCCGGTGATGCAATTTACACGGGGAAAATGATCTTTCTCATTCAGATTCCTTTCACATTCCTCTTGTACAATAAAGAAATTAAAAAACAACATGAAAATCCACACCACTTACAATAGCGAGCAAATTGCCTCAAATGCAGAACACTTCAAATAATTCTCAGACATATTCGCAGTGAGATTTCATGACAGGACAGAAAGTACACCGTGTTGCATGAACACAACCATTAAAATGCGATCAAATCGGGACACACTGATCTTCATTTATGTACATTCTTTCAAATCGAGACAAAACTGCTTTTGTTCCTTTTTCCCTTAAAATGTGAGAGTCATGCTGGCGTGTGAGCTTCTGCTGGCGCTAACAGGCTTTCAGTCGTGTACTTGCATGGTTCTGGAGCTACAACTGCTGCTAACCACTTTACTGGATGAACGCTAACTCCACAGTTTTTTGTGTTCGTTTGTGAACAGTCAGTCAATTGAGCAAATCAACAAGGGTTTGCAATATAAATGACATCATAGAGCAGTGAATCAAAAGTAGCTGAAATGGAATATTCTGAGCACTGGTTAAGGCTTTACGATTTGATGATTTGATGCTATTAGATAACGAGGAA
The DNA here is from genome assembly GCF_027744805.1 of Dunckerocampus dactyliophorus. Taxonomy (NCBI): domain Eukaryota; kingdom Metazoa; phylum Chordata; class Actinopteri; order Syngnathiformes; family Syngnathidae; genus Dunckerocampus; species Dunckerocampus dactyliophorus. The sequence goes on from NC_072831.1 coordinate 12,142,034, forward strand.
GGAGTGCCATCACCTGGGCCGCTGTGCTCATTTCTGGTGATATGTACAAACAGAGTACAGTACTGAGACTGTCACCACACCTTTACATGTGTGATGTTGCACACAGACACACAGCAGCAATAACCCACTACTACATTTGATAACAGCATGTCGGTTGCCATGGCACCCACTGCTGGATCTCAGTAATGAACTTGCTCAAACTACAGGAAACACCAGGTTGTGCTCTGATCGCTTTAACCTGGCAGTTATCAGACTGAGGGAAAGACGAGCTCCGATGACCTACTTCCGTCGGATCTGATTTCGCCTTTTTGTGTGCATGAGCCAGAACCACAATGGTCGAATGCTACAGGAAACAAAAAATCACAGAAGACGACAGGTGGACATATTTACATGTGGTTTTATCGCAATGTTCTCTTGTAGATGATGTGACCTTTTGTAAATGGAGATTGTTATCAACAGGCAACATGAATGCAGTCTTTGTTTGACCACCGCTTTATGACTTGGCTACATTAAGTGTCGTTACCTGCAGGATTGACACGGTGCTGAGATGAACCGCATGCCCTTCAGCTCTTCTTCTGACCATTTTTCTGACTGTGTGATGGATGGAGTCGTGTGGCAGAGGTAGGACAAAAAGGACACATCCTATAAATAGCAACCACTGATCACCTTTCCTACCTTCAGCTTCTCTTCAACACACACGCACACACACACACACACACACACACACAATTAGTGCTTGACCATTCAATACAATAGGCAGTCAGTCATTCCCTTTTTTTTTTTTTTTTTTTTAAATTCAATTGCTGGTCCTCAACTCAGGTTAAAGTGCAGATTTTTTGTAAGGGTAGTCAGCCTTGCTGGGTGACCTGCGATCTCTGGCCATGTCCTCGTTGATACTGTTCCTGTGAGGCTGTTGAAGTGGCCCCGGGCCTGATGACTCCACACCAAGAACCATCTCCTCGGGAGTGTCTCTAGGTCCAGCCAGTCTGTCCTCATAGCTGTCCATGTTTCCACTAGGTGACCGCAGATGGCCTAAGCCATGAGTCAGGTCTGTCTCATTTGAACGCCCCCTAGGCATGTGTCCCATCCTAGGTTGGACCCCCGAGGGGCTAATCACATCATGTCTCTGAGAGGTCATACTGAGGACATCCAGTCGTAGCGGGTCTGGCCCAGTTCGTCCCTGTGCATGGCCCTGGGACTGAGAGTCAGTGATATAGGTGGGGGTGAATGGTGTGGAGGGGGTGCAGCTGTGGCTGTAAATATCTGGTCCAGCGAATGTAGGCAAAGGATGAGTGGAGGCTGGAGATGAAGGACGACAGGAAAAATCATACAGGTCAGGGAATTCTGCTTGCGCCTCCAGTTTGGGTTCAGGAGCGTGTCTCTTGCAGGAGTGTCCATGTCCAGGAGTGTGGCTGTGGTTGTGACGGATGGAGGGGCAGGGCCCATGGGGCAGGTGATGGCCTGAGGGAGCCATGGGGCTGTGAGGGCTTTCCCTGTCCATCTCAGCCATGTGCTGTTCCCTCAGGGACATGACAGAGACGCCCAGTGCGATGTCAGGCATGAACTCCCTTATTACTGGCTCCATGCCCATCTGCAATAAAGACCCAAACTTGTCATAGTGCACTTCATGAACTAAATATAAACAATTGAAGACATGAAAGCAGGGGTTCCCAACCGCTGCAATACAGGATTTACTTGTCAGTTTAGAAATCAAATTAGGTCTGGTACGCATTCATTTCAATTAATTACAGAAAAAATAATGGAAAAACGTTTCAGTGTTCTAACAACCAATAATTTTGATGCAAAAGTTGCATTGAGTGACATCAGTGCTCCGTACTGTTCTGCTAATGAAAAGAGCCAAATTAAAGCGTGGCTGCAAATTGTACAACAAAGACTTTGCTTAGTTTAGTTGCTTATCTTAGTTTAGCGGACCATGCTAATGCGGCTGTGTGTCTCCCACTAAGACTGTATGAGTTGTGTTTTCGGTCATGTTACCGGGCGTTTTAGGATGCCCGCTGATTTCGTGCAAGTAATGTCAAATAAGGACGACAGCCACGGCTGCAAGAGGCACCCAGCTAGCTATCTCACTTAGCAACAGTCAAAATACATTTTCAACACGCACCACACTTCCAGGGTTCAAAATAAGAGCGGCGCACATCCTGTCTAATAGTTGTAAAAAAAACTAGGGTGTCGCAAAAAAATAGCTTACATTAATAAAGGGATTGCAATTGCATCTGCAACTACAACTGCTATAACCATAAGCACGGATACGATCGTTTGCTGAGGATTTTGTAGCAACAAAAAGTTCTTGTAGCAACATCAGTTTCTTAAATACTGAGCAAAATTGTCCAGTGATGTATTGCATCAATAAACGTAAGGATTTTTACATTTATTTAACAGTCGTTTTATTTACTGACACAAAAAAACACAGTGTATAGTGATAAAATAAGTAAAATAAATAAAATAAAAATGGAATTAAAAAAAATGAAAACAGAAAAAACAGAATTTCGAAAATTTGCAATTTGGGAAAAAATAAAACAGATTTAATTGGGCCCTATTTTATGTGGTGGTTCACATTACCCCAAATATCGACTTGCCAATGTGCAAAAAATCGGGGAAGTGACGTGCATGCGTAAATGCACAATGTTGCACACATTGCCGTGTTCATGCAAGTAAACATGGCCTCAATTTGTGCTCTCCTTGACGCATTTGTGGCAATTTCAAGGATTTTGTGCAAACGTACTACTCTACTAGCAAATGTAAAGAGAAATGCTATTTGTTTGTCCTTATAAGTGAATGCATGTTCTGTTAACTTTTGTTTTCATACATCTACACAGGGATAAAGATTGACGTCGAGTGGCTGAAAAGGTTGGGAACCCCTGTAATAAAACACAGGACACAAAGTCGAGAACAGACACACTCACCGCTTGCTGTTCTGAAAGCAAACCCATAGCTTGCGGGTTGGTGCAGTCTGGGGGCTGGGGTCTGGGCACGGAGGAGTAGTCCGAGCCACCATGCTTGGCCACTGCATGACGCTGGCTCAGGGTGCGGTTGCAAGGGTAGGAGAAGGAACGGGTGGGGGTAGGCATTGGAACGCGGGGTCGCCAGGTGCCTTTGAGCTGAGCATGGCTGGGTGTAGCAGGGGGGTGGTACGGTGGCGGTGGAGGAGGCAGAGGAGGGTGGAAGCCTGCTACTCCTTCCAGCTCTGTGAACATGCTATCCATGGCTGGGCTGCTGTTTACACGACATCGACCCACCTGGCGCAGAGCCAGAATTGGACTCTCATCTCCAAATCGTTCATCAGGAAAGAACTTGTAAGGATTCTGAAAAGATGAGAGACAACATTTTAAAAACTTGTATTTGTACACCCCTCAACTTTTCTACCAACTTTGGAAAAGTCCCGCTTTTCCACTTACCTGTAGTAGCTCCGTAGCTCCGTCTGCCAGACCAAACTCCCGGAGCACTCGCAACTGCAGCTCGTAGCTGACTGTGGCGCCCTCGCCGCAGTTGAGGGCGTACGCTCTCTGCACCTGCTCCGTGTGTCTCAGTTCCTGAAGCCTGCGGATCATCTCTTTCACCACTGAGAGCTGCGGCACTAGAAGACACACAAACACGCACACACATAATAATTAACATGCAAAAATATGAAATTAAATCACACTTGAGAGCTGTGTGCATTTGTGCGGAAGGCAATTGAAGAAAGTCAAAGCCTCACCACTGCATTTGACTTCAAAGTGAATATTTAGTAATCTGTTTCACCTACAGCTTCCTCAACAAACCTGGGATTTCATTGGCCACAACTGATGGGGCGGCGGCTGAGTTAACGGACATTTGCTGGTGGTTGACCATGTGACAGCACTGTGGCACGGCGTTGTTGACCATGTAGAGAGTGTCGGGGACATTGGACATGCGCACAAGTCGCAGGCGCACCAGATCGGTCTGCTCCACCATCATTTCATCTAGTACTGACTACAGAAAAGCAGGAAAGAGATGGCGAATTACGTGAAAACTTGTTTTACACTTGATCGACAGACAATCTCATAATGACAGTCTGAGCTGTTGGCATGTTCATAAAAAGACATGGTTCTGAAAAGGCCCTGAGCTCATTAGAAGGAATTTACATAAAATTGATTGAGGCAGTGTTTATTTCTGGTGAGCGAGCAGCGCAGCATGGATGCTTGTGAGTCTACCTTTGCCTCCTCCACGTAAGGAGAAAAGAGGCGAGGTCGTACATAGATGCCGGCGTTCTTCTGTCTTAACCAGGCATTGGCTTTCCCACCCTCAGCCATGGGTAGCATGTCCGACGGAGGGGTGCTTATCAAACCTCTCTTTAGCTGTGGACGAGAAAAGGGCATGGGATCCATGCTCAATGTGTAAAGAACACCAAGACATACTGTAACCAGACAGACAAGAAAAGGTGGGACAGGAGCGCTTACTGCGTCAGAGAGGACGTCGCTGTGCGGGGGTAGGATGTGCTCGGTTCGAATGAAGGGGAGGAGAGGGGACAGGATCTCCTTCAGCTCCTCCGGGTCCAGGTCTCTCCTCTTTACTCCTCGCTTGTTAACGCTGTGGGCAGTGCCGCTCAGTAGATTGGGCTCTGCAGCAGACATATGAACATGAAAGCATGATCTTACATCAGGTGATAGGGTGAGGCCTATTTAACACAATATTGGTTAATTCAGCCCTAACTGTCATTTAGCTAAGCTTTCAAAAATGACCAATGAGCTTCAGCATAAAACTACAGAACCATCACTATGACATGCTGCTATCATTTATCAGCTTTGCTTGGTTAAAGGTCAGTGTTGTTTCCGTCAACGATGGCGATAACAAAATCATTTTGTTGACAAAACCTTTTTTAATGACGAAAACAAGACAGTGACAAGCTAAACATGGCTCCTTTGATGACTAAAACGTGACGAGTCGCGAGTGATTTTTCGATGATGAGCCGACACTGGACAAAAATGTTAGTGGGTGGTCTATCAGACGTTTAAAATGCATGACATTTCTACCTATTGTGTATGTAATCTTTAAGTCAAAAACTAAACGTAGCAATGCATCCTAGCTTAGCACACAGCACACTTCCTGCTCAACATGCCGGTGGCTGGTGACATGGGCAATGGAAGCACTTTTGGTGCTTATATTATATATTGTAAATATAATCGATCCAAAAGAAAAACTGAATACATTGTGCAGAGAGAGAAATATGGCTGCAATTTCAAGCAGCATATGAAGGCTCATCACACTGATGTAACGGATGCCAGCCCGTGAGGCTGTGCAAGTGTACGTTGGTAAACCTCACTCCCTCTGCCTTAAGAGCTGCGCTGAACATGCGGCCGACAATCTGGGCTTTTAGCCGTGTGGTCAGTGCTCTCGCCTCTCATTACGAAGGTCCTGTGTTCAAGCCCCGGTGCGGGCAGTGTGAAACAGGGCGGGTTACACTGATATTCTTTCAAATGTAAATTACAACAAGTTGTGTTAACGTATCATATACATCGTATGTTACCTGGCAGTTGGCTTGTGATAAATTTCATAGGAAGTTTAAAGCTTTCCACATAAATCCTGGAGCAAACTGAGTGCTAATTTCAGGCTGAAGGTAGCTTTGGTTTATTTATTATGGTTATGGTGGTTATATTACCACATTGCTACATTACCTTATCATTTTCCATTGTATCATTTTCCCATGTATCAACTGGTAAAGACTACATCGGAATACAGGAAGTCAATAAATGTATCACAATTGATGTGAAATGGATTAAATAAGCTTTGCTTTTTCCTACTCCTTTTGGACATGTGGAATTGCGAATTGAACTATGTGACATATTCCATTGTAACTTGTGGGTGGTCAAATAATTGTTTCCATGACTGTATATACACTCGTGTGTAATATATATCTAATATATGTACACACGCGTGTGTGTGTATTATATTATTATAGATATTTGATTTTGTATTCACCTGTAAAGCTTTACAGGAGGTGTACTTTGTATACAGATAGAGTAATTGTATCCTCTTTGTTTTTTCCTCACCCAATTTCCAATACTTGGACATAATTAAAATAATCACAAATGTTTTTAATGTCATAAAATGAGCTCTATCAAACTTATTGAAATGAAATTTGCTGAATACTGTATGCAGGGTGAGTTAGTAATCCCACTTAGCATGACACATGAAGGATCTCGATCAGGTTGTCATTTTTTAGGCTTTTGTAGACTCTCTATAGGTCTAAGTATCATTGAGATCATAATTTCTCTGGATCCAAGAGGACAAAATGGAAATGGCAGAGGTCGGCTTTTATACATAAAAATTTGCTCTGTTTGATTTAATTTTAAATGCATTTTAAAGGCTGTGATAAGTGTGAAATGTCCTCAGAATCATTGCCGGCTGTGCTCGGAGAATAATTATAGTGTATTATCTTACCCCTGTCTGCCATCCTCTTAATAAGCTGCTGCTCGCCCCACTTAACAACATACTTGAGAATGTCCTGCTCGCTGGCCTGCAAATGAGACAAGAAAAAGGAAGAGGAGGAGGAGGTGGAGGGGTGCAGGAAGACACAACATAATTATCAGGAGGAGAAGGTCAGATATTGTCAGGAAAAAAAACAAGCTGTTAAATGAGGATAAGGTGACAATGCAACATGTTGGGACAGTGTTCCAGCAAAGGTTCAAGCCTGGTTGGCTTGTTTGCGTAGTTGGATTACAACATTTCACCTCAAGAGTCTGGCCAGAGGCCTAAGTAGTTTGGCAGCACTGATGACAGCTCAGCTTCTGGGTTCCAAGCTTTTTCCTTTGGGAATGCTGCACTAAAAACTGTGTTAGGGAGCAAGAGACTTCCTAAATGCCTCAGATGCCATTTGAGGCCATCAGGGTTTCCGCTACATGTAATGGATCGTAAAATAAGAGCAAAATAAAAAGTTGCCACACGTTGGAAATTAAATTAAATTAATTCTTTCATTATTAACAAAGTACAGTATATGAATGGACATATATGCTATATCAGCTGTGCCCATTATGGCAATTGCAAAGATAGTGTTGGTCGCATGTCACTCACATCACAACCGTCACTTTGTAGAAGTCATATGACATCAATCAGCTGACATTAAGCCCATCCTGATTCGCTCTTTTGTCTCGGGAGCAAAAAAAAAAAAGTGGAGAACTGATGTCTGCATCCACACAAAGATAAAGCAACTTTCATCTTTATTATTCCGATTACGGATAAACTGAGCGGTAAGATGCCTATATCTGTAACAAAAGTTATCCGTTCACTTGTTGCGGCTAGTTATGTACAAAAAAAAGAAGAAAAAAGTCACTTGTTTCATGGCTGCGCTTCACCTCATGAACTCCAATATAGAAATCGGTGTTTTCTACAAGTTCACTTGTCAAACTATTATTTCATGATGAATTGGAAAATGTGCCCATTGCTGAAAGTGTTTTCATTTGTTGCCTTGACTTCAGCTGCACTGTCTTTTGCATAATCCTTTTAATTTCTCCTATACAGTATCTGTAATGTTTTATAGCAAATTCTAACTGGATGTGATACATGAAGTGTATGTATAATGAACACTACGCAGCTATTTTCACTGGCGTACTACTCAGTTTATGTACACAACTATAACTAAGGAATTAAGTGTAATTATCTTTATTGCCATATTGATTTGAATTGTAAATTACTAAATTACTGCAGCAACTATTTTGATTACCTTCAAACTTTGAAACTGTGAATGTGAAATACAAATTTTGAGTATTTCATATAGTAGTTGCAAAATTTACCGGTTAGATTTTATATATGCTATATGTAGCAGCGGCACGGCACAACGGCGGCAGTCCGCCTCCCATGCAGCCCACCACCACGGCTTCAAAAATTCCTAGGGGAAACCCGGGCCATGGTAAAATAAGACAAACAGATCACCAGTGTTTGCTCACCTGAAGGTAGTCAGACTGGATTGCGTTGAGAAGGTGTTCCTTGCCAAGCTCATAGAGAACATCTGAGGTGACAACCTGACTGAACTCCTCGCAGAGGAAGTGCATGGCCTGCCTGTGCACCCACTTGGAGCCGTAGGGTTGGGAGCTCCACTTGAGGATGGGCACGAGTGAATCGAGAGACAGGCTTTCCACAACAATGTCCTCGCAGCCTTTGGGGAGACAACAAGAGAATAGTGGCAGTGAGATAAATCAAATCATTTTTCTGCAATCGCCAATGATTTGATTGAAGCGTTTCAGGTAGTAAACATCTGAAAGCAAGAAGCCATTCACACATTTGTATTTTTCCCCTTACATCCACCCACAACCAGGGAGTCTCTTTGAAGTAACCTCCACATCCTCCTCACTGTGTTTCTTAAATCAGAGCACATACCAGAACAGCAGGGAGTTGGTTTAACTCGGCTACTCACCGACCCACAGAAATGGCTTTGATAGCGTGATGTGTTTTTTGCCTCATCTTAAATGTGATGAATAAACAGGGGCGCCTGAGTAAAGATGCCACACACACACACACACACACACACACACACACATAGAAAAAGTGTACACACAAAGGTGCATGGATTACCATTGCATTGGAAAACCACAGGGGGGATGGGAAACATTCTCACAAGTCAGCTTAGAGCAGAATGCAAAATCCGCCAGGTATTGAGAGACACCTCTTAATCAATAAATGAATCAACCAACAGTAGGACTACGCCCTCTGAATCTTAATTCTTCATCTTACCAAGACATTTTAGACAATTGTATTTTGTGCTATGGTAGGGGAAACAGTACACTATACTTCAAACATTTCTGTACAGTTAATAAAGCTTGTATGATTGTGTCAGTTTGGGAAAATTAAGTGTTGAGTGTTTGGGGATTTCCAGTGTATTTTCTTCCTTTCAGTTCCTGTTGGTGTCTATATTGTGTCCATATGGTGTGACTACGCCTTTTGTCCCTCTTTTTCATCTCTCTTACTTTCTCTCTGATGATATAACCAAGAAGCTCATATGTCTGGCATTCAATCAGAAGAGCTCTGGATTAACATAGCCATCCAAATTCTTAGTCTTGAGTTAGTGGATGACGTTGCATTTCCACCACCACTTGGATCATACACTTGAGGAAACTGGAAACATTGACTTTGGAATCAGTAAATTTGGTTTTGGATCACATAATGATCAATGTGTACGCAAATACACATAAGTGAATGTTGTAATTGTACAAAACCTTAGCAAAAGCTATTTAGGCTGAACCCCAATTCTACCCATTACCCCTTGTTTTACCCCTTACACCTAGGTTTTGCGCGTACACGAGAATCAAGTGGTGTCCCAATTCCCCTTAAACCAAGGGGTAAGGGTTAAGTGCTAAGGGGTGTACAGTCCTAGAAACCAAGTGTGGTCTGGGACCAGACTTCAAATGAAGAGGTATATGGAGTCTACTCGGATACAGCACTTCAGCGGCAGATCAGAGACCGAAAGAAACATATAAATGTAAGTAAATAAGCATAATTATTGATTTTCAGAGTAACGTCACTCATGTTCCATTAGATATTCAATCATTTGCAACTCAGTGCAAATATTCACCATGTTTTGAATTGTTGGTTGTCGCTAGTTATAACTAGCCGACTAACACCAATATCGTAACTTCACTCCAGTCCACTGCATCCCATAAATGATTAGATAACGACCACATTAGCCTGTTAATTGTAAGTTGTATTTTAGAATTGCTCGCTAACGAGGGTAAGCTACATTAGTGAAGTGTATTGTGGCATTCGCGTTTTATATTACCTATCTAATAACTCATGTAACGCAGCACATTGTAGTGAAGTCTGTTTGCTGTGAATTACAGCCACCCTAGTCCAGCAACAAATGTCATGGTAAGATATGTTTATTGTATTCAGCATACACTATCGATGGTCAGGAAGTGAGCGAAATAAAACATGTAAACAACAACGCCATATGTGGGCAGCACAACAGCACACCAGATTATCAAAGTTTATTCAACTTTTGGAATCTAACATTGTCCCATCTATTATTATTTTTTTTTTACCATCACTTTATATTTGTTTTCTGAACACTATTTCTATACTACGATTACTATTATTGTATTTCAAATGAGTTATTAGTTTTAGCCCATCAATCATGCATATGTGTCA